>NW_008686788.1:0-16895 GCF_000695815.1 Acanthisitta chloris | reverse complement strand
AATATAATAATAATTACTAATAATAATAAAAAGTGAGATTAAAAAAGAGTGAGGAATAAAGCCCAAGAGGAAAAACTAATGAACACCACCATTCCTCACCACCCACTGACCAATGCCCAGTCCCACTGCTACCAAAATCTTGACAGTCATTCTCAGTGCAGGGAACCATGTGCAGCCAAGAATACCTGAACAGTCAAATCCAGATCATTTTAGTGTTGAATGTTGCCAGTATTGAGAAAACTTTGCAAGCAGCATGTGCAGTTCTCCACAGGCTCTACATTTCAGTGCTGTAGTGAAATGCCATGGAAGTGTAGTATGATGCTGTGATACAGGCCCCACAGAATAAACCTGTGGATCAAAAGAGAGCAGACATTTATCAGTGCTGCTTTCTTTAGTTCATTTGAAAAAGCAGAACTGGACTTGGTGGCCCTGCAGAAGGAAGTGAAGGGAAGGCAGAGAACAGATGTGCAAGAGGGTATATATTCACCTGAGTGAGAACTGAAGTGCTGAACTGCATCTGCACTGTGTCTTCACAGTATGGGAACGTGATGCTATCAGGCATGTCACCATATGAGTGAAGAGCCAGCCTGAGTCCAGCATAATACCAGGACTGTGACCACTGAGAGCATGAGGCAGGCATGCTCGAAGGCTCAGCAGCAGTGCTTACCAGACCAAATAAACCTCATGGAGCCATGTCTATGTTTTCCATGCACGCCCTAGCCCTTTTAATGCTATCTGTATTAACAGAGGCAAACTTGCTTCCCTAGCCTCTAGTCAGTGGCATGCTTACCCATTCCTTGTAGCAGCCCTTCTTTCTCTCTGTGCTGATTGAATTCACCTTTTGTTTCAGTAATAATTCTGAATGTCCATGAATACTTTCCAGTCTTGCTGGAAGTCTTACTTGTGTTACAACAGAGTAATACAAAACAATAGGTTTCAATAGACTGATGTATTAGGTAGTTTGTGCAATATTCCCCTATTCCTACCTGCTAGGTGTTAACACAGAGTCACAGAACGGATGAGGTTGGTAGACAACTTTGAACGTCACCTGGTCCAATGCCCCTGCTCAAACAGGGCCACCTACAGCCAGTTGATCAGGACAATGTTCAGATGGTTCTTGAATATATTCAACATGGAGACTCCACACCCTTTTTGGGCACTGTGTGCCAGTGTTTGGTCATCCTCACAGTGAAAAAGTGTTTCCTGATGGCCAGAAGGCACCTTCTATATTTCTGTTTGTACTTCTGGACTTGTCACTGGGCACCATTGAAAACAGCCTAGCTCCATTCTCTTTGCACTTTCCATACAGGTAAATACCATATAGGCTTTAACAAGATTTCTCCCTGTGCTTACTTTGGTACTTTAATTATCTGTGTGGTCCTTTGCTGGACTTGCTCCAGTAGTCATATATCAGTGTTCTGGCTGGACATAATACTCAAGGTGTGGCCTCACTAGTGCTGAGTAGATGGGAAGAAGCATCTCCCTAGACCTGGCAGCAGCTCTCCTCCTACTCCTGCCTAGGATGACATTAGTCTTCTTTGTTGCCAGGGCACATTGCTGGATCATGTTCAATTTGGTGTCCACCAGGACCCCCGGGGCTTTTTCTGCCAAGCTGCTTTCCATCTGGGTGGTCCCCAGCGTATATTGGTATGTGTGATTGTTTTTCTTCAGGTGCAGGACTTTGTACTTCACTGAAGGTCACAAGGTTCCTGTCAGCGCATTTTCTCCAGCCTGTCACAGTGTCTCTGGATGCCAGTAGGGATCATGTTCAATTTGGTGTCCACCAGGACCCCCGGGGCTTTTTCTGCCAAGCTGCTTTCCATCTGGGTGGTCCCCAGCGTATATTGGTATGTGTGATTGTTTTTCTTCAGGTGCAGGACTTTGTACTTCACTGAAGGTCACAAGGTTCCTGTCAGCGCATTTTCTCCAGCCTGTCACAGTGTCTCTGGATGCCAGTAGCCTATCAGCCACTCCTCCCAGTTTTGTGTCATCTGCGGCTGAGGGAGTGTTCTGGCTGGACATAATACTCAAGGTGTGGCCTCACTAGTGCTGAGTAGATGGGAAGAAGCATCTCCCTAGACCTGGCAGCAGCTCTCCTCCTACTCCTGCCTAGGATGACATTAGTCTTCTTTGTTGCCAGGGCACATTGCTGGATCATGTTCAATTTGGTGTCCACCAGGACCCCCGGGGCTTTTTCTGCCAAGCTGCTTTCCATCTGGGTGGTCCCCAGCGTATATTGGTATGTGTGATTGTTTTTCTTCAGGTGCAGGACTTTGTACTTCACTGAAGGTCACAAGGTTCCTGTCAGCGCATTTTCTCCAGCCTGTCACAGTGTCTCTGGATGCCAGTAGCCTATCAGCCACTCCTCCCAGTTTTGTGTCATCTGCAAACTGGCTGAGGGAACACTCTGCCCCATCATCCACATCATTGATGCAGATGTTTGGACAGGACTGGACCCAGTGTGCATCTCACTCCCCAGGGAGAGTACACTGCTTGATACTGGCCTCCAAATAGGCTATTTGAATTAGCCTGATTTGAGTACACTGCTGATAACCATCCTTGGGGTCTAGCCATTCAGCCAGTTTTCAATCCACCTCACTGTCTGCTTATAATGTTTCCAAGCAACAGCTTGGCTAGGAGACTTTTATAGGAGGCAGTCTTACTGAAGAGTAGGTAGACAACATCCACTGCTCAAACTACTTTCTACAGTTTATCAGGATTAGAATGAAAGATTAAGTACTCTCCACCAGTTTTTGCACAGAGAATAAATTGAGTTTTTTGTTAACATCTATTAAGTAAGCACAATGACATAGCTTGGGTGCAGAGCCAGAAAGCCTTGTTTAAAGTTTCCCATTAAAAAAACCCCAGGGTCTAGTTTTAGGACCTATCTACCACTGAGAACACTTTCTTGCAGAATTCCCTTTATCTTCCCCTACATGAACACTCTTGCCTCAGTCACCACCTAACTCCAGCACCAAAGATTATAGGACTTTGCTGACAGTGTCTTTACTCCTCTACACTTTCGTAGTCCTTCAAGATATGAGGAGTTTGGTTCTGACCTCTGAATCAAGAGAGGAGTCCTGACATATGTAACCCATCCCACTGCAGAAGAACTGCATGCTACTTCTTCAATTCTCCCAAGGTTTCATTGCCTTTCTACTAGTTTTAGCTCTGTATGCAAGTCATTTAAACTTCTCTGTCCTTTGGCAGCAGACTGCCAATGAAAAGACAAGGGAGAACTGAAAACTCTCCATATGCTGGCAATTAGCACAGCAGAATTCCTCTGTCTAGTTTTGTATGGCTATCCTACAAATTTTCAGCAGAGCAGTACAAATTGAAACCAATACAAAGCTTTGAGTTTTGACATTCTTCATCTAGTTCTTTTAATTAGTTGTTACAGCCTTTGTTAAAATAGTCCAGTTTTCCACAAGACTATATTGCAAAACTGTAGAAATGTGGATAAAGATTTAAAATCAAAATAATTGCATTTAAATTATAAGTAATTTGAAAGAGTTAAAATTAAAATTTATTCTGCTTGCATTTTTTTCATTAAATGCCAAACAACAAGGTAATTAGAAATGCTGTCTGCAAAACCCACTGAATCTAGAACATATTGCAGAATATCAAAATGATGACCTTTAAAATCTGAAAAGAACTAATGAGAAAATAGTAAGGCAGATGAATGTGTTTGGATGTATTGTTCTGGGCAGAAAATCTGTACTTAGTTTTGATATATACTACGTTTTATTCAGGAATATCAGTAACAGCAAATGAACAGATGATAAATATTGTGAAATAGTTCTAGCCCCTAAGTAATTGTTTGGATACATGCCTTTTCACTTGTATCCTCTCAATATTACATTACATTACATGACTTGTTATTCTCAAATTATAGATAGTATTCACACACAAAAGCCAAAACCTTTTAAACATGTTCATGGGAACATAGCTAACAAAAGCTCTGCTGCTCAAAGTAGATAGATTTAACATTTCCAGATATAATCTCAACAGGCACCAAAAAAATTGTTAACAAATAGAATGAACGGAAAACACTTTTCAGGTGCATGTACATTTCAGGGGTTATTAAAGACTAAAAAGAAATCCAGCCATTGACAATAAGCCATAGGAAGGCTGAAGCATACATTTTCTGTGATACAGGTCTGCCACCTCTAATATGTTCAAAAAGCTGGGTAAGAAAATAAACACAAAACTTAATTAAGCAACAGAAGAAATGCAATATTGGAATGGAATACAGCAATAAGGATATTATGTAAAAGAAAATCTCCCCAAATATAACTTTCATTGTCATGAATCATAGATAACAGTTTGTGTTGGGTTGGAAGGGACCTTAAAGGTCATCGAGTTCCAACCTCCCTGCCATGGGCAGGGACACCTCTCATTAAACCAGGTTGCTCAAAGCCCCATCCAGCTTGATTTTGAACACCTCCAGGGATGGGGAGTCCATGACTTCTCTGGACAACCTGTTCCAGTGACTCACCACCATCAGAGTAAAGGATTTCTTCCCAGTACCTAATCTAAACCTACTTTTCTTCATCTAAAATCCATTCCCCCTTGTCCTATCACTACATGCCCTTGTAAAAAGTCCCTCTCTATTTTCCTTGTAAGCCCCCATGAGGTACTCCCCTTTGGATGAAAGCTTTAAAAAATATATACCATAATCAGAATGTTAAAAAGATAGAAAATAAGATATAGAAATATTGCACAAGATCACACGGAGCTGATAAATCAGCTGGTATGAGGGTGATAACAATTGCTACTAAATTCCAAACGGATTTGTCAAGAATATAAAATTCCAGTATTCCATTTTATATACTCAAGACATTAGAACTCAAAAATCAAAAAGATTTTAAATAAACTTGATCAGATCCTCTCTCTCTACACACTAGCAAACATTTTTAAAAGACTTCTGCACAGTGGTGAAAGAAAAGTTTAACTGTGCAATCAAGACTACTCCGTTCATTTCAATTCTTTGCATTTTCAGTGATAAATTTCTCAGAGAAAAATTGGAGTCTGCTAAAAAACCCTCAACCAAACAGTGTTATTTTGCTAATAATATAAATGAAATTTCCCTTGAGAAACGTCGTAGGGTACATTCAAATCAATTGTAAAATAACTTGGACTGGAAGGACTTATTTAGGTTATCTCATTCCGTATTTATGGCAAAAGCAGGGCTAAGCTCAGTGCTCAGGGATTTTAGTCAACTTCTCTGCTATTTCCAAAGACAGACCTTGCTGTGGTACCTGTTGCAGGGCTTAGATACTCTCACTCCTGTTGGTTTCTCTGGGAAACCATTCAGTATTGAAGTTTGTCTATACAGCTTTATATTCAGGACCTGGAATACAAAAGTGCACATTCCTAGAACCAAAACAAACCTAACTACTGAATTTCATTCCTGGTATTTTCATTCCTGGTTAGCCTTGCCATCACTTCCCATCAGTTTCCTCCTTTGGATCAAACGGGAATACAGTAGGGTACAATACAGTGTTGGAGCTTTGAGTTGAACTTCAGATGGAAAGCAAAGCTGCAGTCAGCTCACCAAGGTGATAGAATACCAGAAATCCTGGCCTGAAATTGGAATGAAAAATGTCATGAACTTTAGCACTTCTCCAAGAGCTTTTGAGTTTCCTATGAGAACACAGAATGGCTAAGAGCTCTGTTTTTTGAAAACACTGCTTCCCAGTGCAGTATTATCTGCCATTAGGAAAATCTATGCTACTTTCTCCTAGGAGGTTATGTTTAGCTAATCAAACTAAAGCTTACAATATACAGTCAAGTCTTAGCAAGAAAGTGGAAAGCTGTTTTACAGAGGAATCAGCAAAATGCAAAGCACCACCTGGGCATTTCTCAAAGGAGCTTGATTTCCACAACTGTTTCACTTGTAAAGTCACAAGGAATCAATTTACAGGCATCGTGTTAATAGTCACTGCATTATTTGCAGAGGAATTAAGTAATTTCTAGCATAGTTTCTCAATTGCTCACTCCCACTAAAATTACTCACAAGACTGAGCTTATAAATAAAGTAAAATGAAGTTTTAGGTGGGAACAGACAGGGTTACGGAGCCTGTTCTAGAACCAGTGCCAAAGAGCACTTCAGACTGGAAGTAGAATCCTCTCTTTAAATGTTTTTGTACTCACTGGAAAGAAAAAGCCACAGTCCCACTTATATCTAGGCCAGAGCCCCTTAGCCACCTGACAGGCAGGCAAATCCTCTCTCTTCAGAGCTGTGGTCAGTCCTTCGTGGTTTTTTTTTCGTTTGACCCAACTCAGAAGGGATTCTAAAGCACATTATGTCATACTCTAAAGTGGCTGTTCCAACAAACTGTTTGGCTGCCAGTCTGTGACAGTCTGAGTCCTTCCCAAAGGCAACAAAGCAGAGAATATCATCTGCTTCATCATGCTCTCAGCATACTAATGTTCAGTAATAAAATAAACGTACAAATGCATGTTTATTACTTCCCCACAGAACCCATGAAAAAAAAACCACTAAACCCACAAAGACAACACTGACTGCAAATAAAAGGCAACACTTTTCTCTCACTTAATGACTTGAAGGGGATGACAGAGATCGACAAAGTTTTTCTGTCATTTCTGAGAACAAAGAATGTGCAGCGTGGCACAAATTCATGTTACTCCTGTCCAAGGTGGTGTTAGCACAGATTTTAAGTAAAAAGGGGAATATCAGATGTGAAGAAGTATCTCACGTGGAAAAAATATATTTTCCATAACTATATTTCTTCAGCTAAACCTGCTTGTACATGATTTATACAGTTCCTTATAGTGCATTCCTTTATCAGTGACATTAATAATGAAGTAATTCTTATGGAAGTCTGTATGCTCTTTCCAACCAGTACTACAGGGATGGCCATGAATGTGTCTGGAAAATCCTTTTAAAAAAGGCAGTGGGGCAGGGGGTGGAGTGGGGTGGGGTGGGGTGTAGGAGAAAAGAAAACAAATTTCCATTTCCAAGATTGCTGGATTTTCACCTCAAGAAATCAGCCAAAATAATGTAATATTCTCACTTTTCAACTTGATACAAATTCTCACCTTGTTTGAGTTGAATAAATGTTGGTGTGAAGTAAGTCCCACTTCTTCCCCTTTAAAATACAGATAGATAAAGCTTTGGACACTGAAGAAAAATGTCTTGCTTTTTTCATGTGGTATTTTAGACCTGTGAACTTGTTCCAAGATGAAGTACACAGGTCCTGCTTTATCATTTTCATGTTGGAAGTTAGGAAAAACAAAAGGACAAGTTTCCCCTAAGAGAGGTTGTGTAGCCCTGTAACAGATTTGTAGAGATGTTTGGTATCTCCAGTGCTGGCAGTTGTCAAGACTCAGCTAGGCAAAGCTGCAGCTGACCAAGGTGGTAAATATACTAGATCATCCAGAGATCCAGTATATTTATGACATTTTGTTAGTGGAAAAATGTTACAAACAACAATTAAACAAGGAAGAAAATTATGGTGCAGGAATGGGAAGAGAAAATCCAGCTGACAAACCAGGGAATTTCACAGAACTGTTATGTTGACAGCACAAACCCGCAAGGAACAGATACGGATTCTCTCACATCTAGGGTTTAGTTTCACAAACAAATTCCTGATAAGACTAAGAACTGGTAATATTGGTTATTTTTAGCCACATCTGTACAGACAAAAGCTCTATTTGAATTGAACTTGTTAACTTATCACCTCTGTTACCATATAATTTGACACAGGACTGCTTGTAAGGAATTGGACTGGGGTTTTAAGGAAATTATAGGAACTTAAAACATCAGTAGCTTTCTTTTAGAACTGCTTGGTTTCTGATGGTGGTTCTTTCGATCCCTGCTTTTTCAGAAGAGTATTTTTAGAAGAGCCATGAA
Organism: Acanthisitta chloris; assembly: GCF_000695815.1. Lineage (NCBI taxonomy): Eukaryota > Metazoa > Chordata > Aves > Passeriformes > Acanthisittidae > Acanthisitta > Acanthisitta chloris. The sequence goes on along the minus strand of NW_008686788.1, from coordinate 9,016 downwards.
TGCTGAAACATTAGGAGTGGTTAGAGCATCTTTCTGATGGAATACTCAGTTCCTTGATACTCTTCAGTTAATTCCTGTCAAACCAGAGAATGATCCTCTTGGACTAATATTTTGCCTCCTTAGCACTGATCATTTACATTTTAAATTTACCTTCGTATTCAACAGAGTTATAATTCACATACAGCTAAGTAAATATTTGAAGCTCATTTATAGTTATTTTACATTATCTAAAAGAGGAGACTGATAAGCTACTGATAGTGGGGGAAGTTGTACCCTGTACTTGTCCATTAAACAAACAGTTTTTCTTTCATGTCCCCACTGAAATGGGGACCGTGCTGTTTAGTCCTCCATACATAGGTCACGTTATGACTGTAGCCTGTAATCCATGTAAATCATCCATTCAAATAAATTAGCTGCCCAAGCAAATGCAATAGATAAATGAATAAGGTGCTCTCTATGGCAGATTCACTCAGTATGGCAGATTCACAACTACAAAATTTATCAGTTTTGTACTAGCTGCCCTTTATACCAGCCATATGGAGCAGATTAACTACCTTAATTCAAGTGAAGGAAGTCACTTCTTGAAGGGTGACTAGCAGATGACCAGCTGCATCTTAGTTTTTCATTTCTGCCTTCACGCTTGGTCATCAGCAGAAAAAAATGAAAGCACAGCCAAAGAGGCATAACAACCAAATGATTCTTAACAGACATTTCTAGAACACTTATTCCTCACATGAAAAACAAGAACAGTCCTGAGATTGCTTTCTCACAAACCATGAATTTTGGGCCTATATGTCTCCCAGAACAGAGAAGTTATTGGCAAAGTAGCTGAAAGATATTTTTCAGAATCCCCTTTTAAGACTGTATCTTTCAAAGAAGGCTAATTTATTGATGAAAATTCTTAATCATAATGCCAATGCATCAATGCAATGAAAATTTGAGAAACTCACTTAAGTGTTTTTAACCAAAATAACCATCTTTAAACAGCCATTTGTATGCATCTCTCTCAGCTTTTTAAAAGCCACAGTCACAGTACTTCAAGATTTCAAGTACTGTGCGTGTCACTGCCCTGAGTGATTATAATAAGCCAGGGGATTTGCAGTCCAGACTAACAGCAGTTGGATTTCTTTGGGAGTTTAAAGCTCTGTGAGCTGTTCTGGTCCTGATTGCTGGTAGAAAAAGAAAGAATAGCCTGTCAAATGCAACTAAGCAGCTACATAGATTAGAGTGCAGCCAACAGCTGGGCTAATGATGTCAGGAGAGGATTGATTCAGAGCAAACAAGCCTTACCTTTGAAGACATGGAATCATAATTACCAAGCAGAGAAAAACAAGAAGCCCGAAGTAGAATTTTAGTAACTTGTGAATAAATCTCCAACCTCTGCTTTCTGTTGCTCCAGCCACAGGTGTTAATCTGTTACCTTCTTCCTTTCTGTTGTTGTTGGGTTTTTTGCTTGTTTCAAGCACAGAGCATACGGATTTTTCAAGAAAAAAACTCTGGCTTGCTTTCTTTGTACACCTCCTAAACACATTTTGACACTGGCTAACGTTTTGACACTTGACACCAAAGGGATGTTTGAGTGAATTGAATTCCACAATCTGCTAGCACAGATGAGGGCAATGAGATGTATGTTCTGGTTGTCCAGTGACTACATGGTTAAATGGCTCATTCTTTTAATGCAAGAAGCAAACAGGCAGCCTTCTCAAGAGTGCAAGCTTCCCTTTTCTGCAAAGACATTGTTCCTACAGTAGCAAGTTATCACACTGAAGGACATATTTCCCCTAATTAAAGTCAATAAAATGAGTGCAAGCAAGGCAGATTTTCATGTCCACCCCTCCAATGAGTCATTCACAGGTTTAACAGTTCATTAATGAAATCCAACATCCTGATGATTACATGGGCTGCATAAGATTTTTTTTTTCTCTTAGCATTAATTTTCTAAGCCGGTTCTAATCAGATAAGAGATGAGGGTATAGTCTTTAACCTCGTTGTCAAGAAAAGCAAAGATAGGCAAACCGTAACCATGGACAGGGTTATACTCTGTGATATCAAGCACCCTAGCAACAGGGATCTACAAACAGCAGCTGGAAAACACATTCTCATTATTTCACTGAATTATTGGGTTTTTTATACTGAGGCTACTGCATTCATTTAGAGGGATTATTCTCCTCCCCTCCCCCATGTAAACAAGTCTCATTACAAAGCTCAAAAGACAAATATTTCAAATATAGATGAACAATTTGGACTTGGAAAGCTGCCCTGTAACGATGCAACAGAACACAAGGCCTTATCTCTATTGGATAAGGAATGATGTCAACAGTAGCTATGTTAACAAAGAGGTCAATGGCTAGTAAACATAACACAAACAATTGAGTAAGTGAAGGGTAAGCCATCAGGGGTTCATGCAGAGAGAGGCTAGTGCTTTTTACAAGGCCATTTAAAAATTCTTTAGTTCTTTGTATCACAAAGCAGGAACGGTTAGCTGCCTCTTTTTATTACAGAGAAATCATCATTCTCTTTACATACATTCCATAGCAACCCACTTCCAGACACTGCTCACTAGAAAACCCCAACCACTCAGTACAAAAGATGGTGAAACTGGTCTCTTGGAAGTATAAATATTCCCAGAAGCATTTTGTGAGAGACAGAATGTGTGTACTCAAGAGAAAATTAGCATATCTACTGAACCAGTAAAGAAGGCCAGCTATGTGGAAACACACCACAATCTCAATAGATCACAATACAATGCAGCGAGAAACAGTTCATTAAAAAAAGCTAAACAAAACTGCAAGCAACTATTTGTTTGTTCTCTGATTTCCCTTGAAAAATTATTGAAAAAAATGTGTTGGCTCGCTAATTTTGCTTCATAGTCTGTTAAATCTTCCTTCTATGCACCTTGCAAATACCTATGGTCCCAGAGAGTACAGGGCAAAGGCTACTTTTAAGAACACTGCTATGAAAAAGTCAAGGTCAATGCTCCTCATTACTGTTCTGCCTTACAGACTGCATCTGAAGGCCATGAGAACTACTCCTAGCAAACAACAGGATGAGTCTGTATTTAAACTAGTATCAATAAATGTCACAACTGAAAATAACACATCTTCATTTTCAGATTTAACTCTGTCTTCTTCAAAGGCTTTGCCAGTCATATAGTACAGTACTGCACCTGCCAGGTGCCTTTCCCAATGAAGAAGAAATAACCTCTAACAGTTGCCACACAAAGATGTTTTGACATCCACGTGATCCATTCCTTCAAACTGCTGAACACACCTTAATTCAGCTGTTTGATGGGTGGCTGTAGTTTAAACTACTCTAAATCTACATTTCAGTGCCTTCACATTTTTTCACAAACCATTCTGCTTTTACTTGTTTTCAGGCAAGTATGCTATGACAAGAATCCTGAGAGCCAGCTAAAACCAAAAACAGCCTTTAAAACTAGTATCTACTCCACCTCAAGATTTTTCACCAAAATTCTTCAAAAGTGCTTATTTGCTTCTTGGTTTGTGGAAAACATGGGTACTATCAGTTGAATAACAAACAGATGATTCCATGATGTATTTACTTGAGATACTGCCAGAAATCCACACCTTGCACTAACAGGTCTGACTCACACAGTAGTTGGGGGTGAAAAAAACCCAAATAACCAAAATAAATGCATGGAAAAAATGTACCTAACAAAATTTCATTCTAGATCCAAAATGAAGACAGTGGGGATTCCTATAAAAGTCATTAAAGGGAAAAGACATTAGGAAACAAAGGAAGTTACACTGGTTTGTTCTTTTCTGTTGTTGTTCTTTTATTTTTTAATAAAAGACGTCTTTCCAATGTAAACTGTGTCCTTAATCTCAGCAGATAGTACATGAAGTACTACAGTTAGCCAATTATCACAGGTGTTTGCAACAAATACTTGCATATTTAAACAAACATTGACAGCACTTTTCAGTTCAGTGAATATTCCTGCCACTTAGAGGTTGGCAGAAAGCCCTGTCAAAACAGATACAAAAGCTACAAAAAGCAGGGCAACACAGAAAGTCTATTTCATGCTTACAGTTTTATGGCTGTTCAATGACATTAGTCATGTAATAATGGTATCAATATCTAAATAGACATCTAAATAGTGACTAAATTAATTAAGCTCCAGACCCTTGTCCAATCAAAGCAGCTTGAACTGAGAATACCCAAAGCATTTGTTTATTGTCTGTAACCTGCTGACAAACTCTTTGAACTTCACCACTGCAAAAATTGTGCAAGTGATTTCTGCAATATCTGGTCCTCAAAATAGCTTTTAGCTGGGGTTAATCAAGACTTGAGGCACCTTGCAGATTTTATCTGCTTTAGAAAAACAGTTGAATGTCAAGGAATGAATGCAAAGGAAAGACTCTGAAACTCGCCGGTCACTACCTTATTGTTAGTTTGGTATCTCCAGATCTTTCTCACTGAGATACCCACTTGCTCCACCTCCTTCCACTCAGCCTGCAGCTTTTGCCCATGAATGTGGCAAAAGTTGCTGATAACTGTTAAAAGTGTTGCACAACCCACTAAAAATTTTAATGCTACAAGATACTTTTGTGCAAACAGTTGGACAGTGGAAGGAGAACAGCTGTTAAGGAAAGGTCCCTGTCCGACCATCCAGGATCCATCACTCTGTTGGTGACATCAGAACCATCACTCTGTTGGTGACACTCACACCACCTGAGCTGGAATGGAAGGCCCTTCACAGAGGGAGGCTCCAGTGATCTGACAGGTGTCCTGCTCTGCCCACCCCACACTCACACAGTCACACCAGCTTTCCTTAGCAGCTCAACCCCAGGTTTGCCATAGCAGAGACTCAGATGTCTCAAACTTTAAAATAATTTAATCTTGGTGCAATAACTCAGTAACGAAGTAACAAAATAACAGGTCGAGCTGGTGCTGAGAATGAGAGACTCTGAACAAGGGAACCTCTGGGCTCTTATACACTCAGAGTCTAAGGGCAGGAAAGCCTGTGGGTCACCAGCCTCCGCTGTGTCTCTGAGTGTCTGTTCACCTGGCTGTGCCACAGCTCTCTGTGCCCAAAGGGTTGGCAGCTCATGGTCTCTTGCCTCAGGCTCGGGCTCCTGCCCTCCAGAGCTTAACCAGCAGCTTGCACTGCAGCTGCACACCGAGCTGCCTACACTTGTATGTATTCCCAAACATAGTGACCACTAGCAACTCCTGATATTTCAGGGATATTAGCACAGCAAACTCAGCTGTTCATTTGGTGATGGACTGGCTGCAGACAACAGCCCTTAATGTGGGAGACAAGAGGTGCAAATCCATTCCTGTAGCAGTTACTTCCCAAGTTAAAGATGCTGGAATGTATCACACATAGGTCTTTATTAAAAACAAGTAAACAAAAATTACTGCCTCTAGTCCCACCAATTTTTCATCAGCATGGAAAGACCATCTCACTTATTATTATTAAGGCAACAAATCTTATATGGCTACACGACCACACACTCTGTTTTACATGAGGTTTTGATGAAGGTCATGTGAGACTGAAATGGCTCTTCTGGTACTTAAAGTCAAGCAGAGAAATTCATTATGTATCCTCATAACAGAAAACTGATCTTCTTGGTTCCATCACCATACATACGAAGAGTATAAAAAGTAGCAGGAAAGAAAGCAGACTGAACTACAGGACACTCTCAAAGGTGCCTGATGCCTCCACAAGAATTTAGTAATTGCAAGTTTTTGGTACTTTATCAACACTGTTCTAAAGTAGTTTACACTTACACTGAATAAACTCTTAATTTATGCTCAAGACTGTGATCTAAAGATTAGAAAAGTGTATGGTTCTTGTTCATCAGCAGAATGGGAAGTAGCGGCCAGAATTAGGGCTCAGGGAAGTAGTCTAGTTTCTTCCTGGCCAGCCAGGCCTTCCTAATATTCAAATTGTTAATTAATGAAATGCATTAATTTAAAAGTGCATTTGTACCTGCTCAAAGCTCTTACTTATTAGGTGTATCGATGATCGAAGTGTACTTTCATTTCAGTGTGGGTTAAGATATATTCAGTTTAGGTGTGTGTGTTCAAACGCACCGACTGTATCTTGACACCCTCCGGCCAGAAATGGAGAAGGCCAAGGCAGTTCTTATCTTTTACAGCAACCTAGATTGCAAGAAACAAGTTTGGCCACTTCTTTACATAGGCATCTGCAACCTCCTGGGGGGACAATACTCCCCTCCCCACAAGCCACATGGAATGTATTGATGAACAGAACAATGCTGAACCAGATACCAGGTACCTTTACTCTCAGAATTTTGTTAGCACTACAGAAAATACCTATACAAGCACTCACTGCGGTTCAAAATTAAAATAGCATGTTCTGGATGAAAGGACATTTACAAAACCTTGGGTTTGGGGTTTCCAGAATGAAGAATTTTTCCTGCATTGAGATTTTAATCTTGAATCAAAGATCTGGAGAGAAGAAAGTTCACCTGTTGCTTCAAACCCATTTGTAGGAAGAACATGCAGAACCTGTTATAGTTCCACAGATTTAAAATAGGTACTTTTAAATACTAAAATGAAAGTACAGAGTTCAGCATCTCATATGTCACTGTTTTGATGCTGTATGGAAACCTTCTTTGTGGTTGTTTACTTCTCATTTTTAAAACAATTGTTCAATTCTGTGTGTCTTGGACTGGGCAATATAGGAAAAAAGATGTAAAACACACAAATTCTCTTTCTGAAAAAAAAAACCAACTTGTGAAACATTCCTTCAATTTAACAAAAGATATTTCAAAGAGTTGCCAATGTCTACGAGCAGAATAAAGGGCTAACAAACAAAAAAATGTCTTCCAATATTAGATTTTGTTTTGTTGGAATACTTTTGTCATGAAACAGTCATGAAACTACAGATTTTAAGCACAGTGTTTCAGAATATACCTCTGTAATTCAATAGCCTGACACAGGTCATTAACACCAGCCCTTTAGTTTTCTGTGACATAAACTGATTTTCTTAGGCTTCAAGGCCCAATGAGATCTCATGCATAGGCTAGAAAAGTGTGTCCAGGCTTTGCTGAACTCAAGGACTGTCTAAACCTTTTCTGTAAAACCACAATATATACCTTTTTAAATTATTTTTCCCCCTGCAATGCTGCTACTGTTTAATTTTCAACACAATTCCTGAATTTTTTTCCTACTCTCTTTTGCCTTGGTGGAAGAATGCTTTTGTATAGTTTTTACATTCTGCCCTCTTCCTCCTGCCCTGCAGTTATTTAGAGAAGCATCTTTCTAAGCATTGCTGTCCACAAGTCCAGTGCTCTGCATGAAGGCAGCTAAGAAGAATATTTATATCTGTGTTAAACCATTTCAGTATTGTAGGTACAGTGGGAAAATATACCCAAACCAGCAGACTGGTGTCACTAAATTTTGTGACTGATAGGTTTATCTTCAAGTTCTCTAAAGACTGATTTACATCGTTTTGACATTTCTGCTAATACCCAGATGATTTTCCATGTTTATTACCCTTTACAGAAGGTATCTAATGATATGAGTACAGTTTGACAATTTCAAACCTGATTTTTAACACAGAAAATGACTGGGAATTATGTCTGCTGGTTTCCTGTGTAGCTGTAGACTTCTAGGACTTATATACCTAACTCTTTGAAAAGCAAATCTGTTTTTTTCACCAAAATACGGGTATGTGTCTCATAAAAATAAAACAATTCTGTTTAGCATAGAACCAGTAACACAAACAACTGCCCATCCATGATGTCAGTCCTATTACTGTGTCCTCATTAAATTGTTCCTCTAAACTGGCTTGAGTTTCCTCAATGGCACAAGCAAGACTGAACACAGCTGTTCTAAGGATGAGTGGAATGGGTCTAAATTGCTTCTGTAACAATGAAAGGAGATGGCCTAATAGGAGGCAAACATGTGGCTAAGACTTGGAAGGCTCAGTTTTCCTGCTGCTGTTTGGGACACAAGGAAACTAAGAGAGGTGGCAACAACTTGCTTTCCCCCCATCTTTTCATTGCCATGCTGTTTCCTGTGCCCCTGATCTCAGCTATTCCCTCAGCAACAGGCAAACTCCCAGTCTGGAGTAAAAAACAAAAAAAAAAAAGAAATAAAGCACATATACCCAAAGACCAAAAAGAGAAGGAATGAAAATGAGGTCAGTAATTTTCATCAGGAGAATCAGAGCGGTTTTTTTTTTTTCACTGCATTTTTCTCTGAGATTAGATTGAAGAGTGTAATTGTCTAATGCCTTTTCAACATACGTCAAAACCAGATGTCCACTAACTCTGTGGTAAAACTGGAAGTTTTGGTGAAAGATCTGAACACTTTACCCCCAAATACACTTACCTGTTCTCTCCCCCTTAGCAAGAAGCTGAAGCATTGTAGGCACTAGAACAAGGAAAAGTTGCTAATTTGCTAAGACATGTATACTGAATGATAACAATCCAGGACGTCATGTCCAGTCTGTGGGAGGCTTTTGTTCTGATTTTTGGATTGCTTCCATGGCAGGAAGTTGCTTCAGTTGTTGCATTACAGTTTTCTCAGAATCACTATAGCAACAGAAAAAAATACCTTGGAGCAATTAAGGTTTCTGGTCTTATTAAAAGGATCCATTGCTTTATTGTTTTGTGCAATGGTCGTGAATTTATAAGAAGATTCTGCACATTTCCTCCTAGGTTAATTTCAAAATGCATCAGTTTAAGGAAAGAAAATACAGATTGCTTGTTTCTCTATGCTATGTGAGTTTTTCACGTAGCACATACTTTGAAACAACAACAACAACAACAAAAGTTAAGCTTCATAACTTTTGTCAAGTGTTGAAAGTAATTATTTTCTTCCTCAAACCTGCTGTAAATCTTATTTACAGAAACAGAATGCTAGAATTTAGAAATGACAAAAATCACAACTTCAAAAAAATTCAATCATCCCTGTCAGGAAAAATAATATTTTCCCCATCTCTGGCTTCAGGCAAAGCCCAGCTTGTCACAAAGTTAAACCTTTGAAAAACTGAGAATTTAAAAGGGTGAAAGGGAGT
>NW_008686787.1:0-563 GCF_000695815.1 Acanthisitta chloris | reverse complement strand
AAAATTAATTCACTACTCCCCACGGGCAGGAGATGTTCAGCATCTTCCGGAGACTAGGGCCCTATCATGCATAACAGTTGCATGGGAAGACAAATGTTATCACTTCAAATGTCTCCCACTTCCTCTTTCAAATTCAGTACAACAGGGTTAAGATTTATCCCAAATATGGAATATGTTGTCTTTCAGAACCCAAATAATCCAATAATTTTTTATGTCTCATTTTTGTTTTGAGGTACTACAGAATCCAAAATTTTCTGTTTAACTTTGGTCAGTATCTCCCGATGCTCACAATGCCACTAAATTCCAGGAATTTCATGGTTTGGGCGGTCCTTGGATTTTAGTAGGGTTAATTTCCCAGCCTTTCTGTTTCATATGATCTCCAGCTAATTCAAGGACTTGTTGCGCTTTCCCCTGCTGCTCCCCTACATCAGAATGTCACTATACAATGAGTTATTTGCATCTGAGAGGGCAGCACGATCTCATCCAAGGGCTCAGCCACAGTGCCGTGACAAATGGTTGCACTGTGCACCCATCCGTGGGGCAATCTAGTGAAAGTATACAGT
>NW_008686786.1:0-3808 GCF_000695815.1 Acanthisitta chloris | reverse complement strand
ATCGGCCCGTCCTGGCACCCACGGCCCCACGTTCCTGCCGGCCCGCGCTGAAAAGCCACCCCCTGGTTCCCCCCTCTTCTTTTTGGTCTCCTTTACCGGCCGAGAATGCGCAAGGCCATCTTTTCAAATCATCGTGAAAGTGCATTAAAACGCATCTAAAAGTTATGAATGGCGACAAACGGCCTTTTAGCGCCTGCCAATATTTTTTTTGGTATTAAACGCTGTCTTGATTTTATTGCTAATGCTGCCCACGGAGAATGCTGAAATGCACCAGGAATGGGGTTACATTTAAGCCATAGACATTAAAAAAAGAAAAAAAAAGTTTAATTTATAGGCTAAACGCCGATATGCCTACCCGTTAGTTCAGACACACACAAAATAAATAATTAAAAAAAAAAAAAAGTAAAAAAAAAAGAGAAGTCGTTGTTCTGGAAGCAGTGGGCGATTTTCTGAGCTTTTCGATATTGAGGACCACATTTTTTTTCCTTTTCGCTTCAGAAGCCATTTCAGGGGTTTTAAACGTGAGTCTTTCTGAGCAAAAGGCAATCGGAAACAAAAGATACGGTTTTGCAGTTATACTTACTCTTTTTCGGAAATATGCTCCTGTCAAGGTTTATTTCCCATAGCAAACCACCTTTGTTACTGCCAAGTGCTCGAGGCGGGGATAGATTAAATACCAGATTATTCTCTTGGTGGGAAAAATGCCACATTTGCTGTACCTGTCCATCCGCGTCAAAGACGTAAGGACATTTTCTCTCCACTGGAAATCTGAGGAACGAAGGACGCCCAGAATTAAGCAATTATAAACTAACATTTCAAGGCACTGGGAATTAAAGTATATGTCTCTGAATCCAAGACTGAGAGTGAACTAGATAAGTAAAGATTGAAGTGAAACTGAACCTTTTTTGTGTGTGTCTGTATGCTGTGTGTTTTACACTAGGAATGAAATACTGCTCTGAACTTAGTGCTTCAATAAGTACACTAAATATACAGTAATAACTCGCTCCCTCTGTCCCTTACGTTCCTCTCCACATGTACTAAAATGTTATACCTAACATTTTTATTCAAGGGAAGCTGAGAAAGTAGAGACCCTGCTTTGTTTACATACGTTTTGGGTTTTAATTTTGTGTTTGCTTTCTTTTCAAATCCTTCTTCCGGCACATTTTTAACATTTGCAAATAAAAGTCCTTGCACATGTAACTCTACACAGCAAGTCAGGCACAGTAAGTTTTCCCCGGCTATTTTAAAACATTCTCGGTAACGCGGGGAATATAAATAATAATTCTCTCTGAATCGCGGACGTCGTGAATTAATGTATCGCGTTGCTTAATTATTTTCGTTGGTGATATATTCACTCGTAAAACATACTAGGGATGTATTTTAGGACGCTGGCGGCAGATTGGTGAGAGGGGAATATGTAATACAACAGCAATTTGTACTGGAAAATGTATGTGCCAACAGCTTTTAAGGTAATAAATAACACGAACACACACACACCTACATGCCCGCTCCCCCCCACGCTCCGAGGCCACATTTACCCGGCGAAGGGATGGAGGAATGAGGGCGCGGAGGGCCGCGGGGGTAAAGCCGTAGGCAGGGCAGACACGCGGGACGACCGAAGCGAGAGCGAGAGTGCAGGCAAGCCCCGTAGATGGTGCATCTTTCGCGACTCGGAAAACGGCAGGCGCCGCCGTCTCGGTACACCGAATCGCCGCACGGCAGCGGAGGGCTCCGCCGGGCACCCTCCCTTCAATCCCCTCTTCAGGGTGTCCCGGAGAGTAAGGCACGGAGCTCCCGGCCTTTACTCACCTGACCAAGCCACACGCACCGTGGGACGTTTCCCGAGAGGGGCCTCGAGCCGGGCCCAAGACGAGGCAGAGGGCAGAGAGAGAAGTCGTCCCCGCCCGCCCGGGCCCAAAGCCGCCGCCGCTGCAATACCCGGCGGGGTGGGGGTGCTTCGCCGCCGCTCCGCAGCCGGCCTGATCCTGCTTCCCCCACGGGGACTCCGCTGCAGGGACGGGAAACACGACCTGCTCCTCCTGCTAAAGCCTGCGAGAGCCTCGGAGCCTCGACGCTGTCTTACATGGTAGCAGGGGTCCGATCCAAAATGTTACCTTACTCCTGCCAGCGATCGCGAGTCAAACGCTCCCCTTTTTAACCTGTGAAATATATATGCGGGTGAGCTATTTGAGCAGTAGTGGGAATTTAAATTCGCTAATCCACGGTCAGTATTGAAATGCTTAGCAGATTTGAACGGTAGGTAGTTCAGTGTGAAAACATAATCTTCAAACGCTAGCTCCGATTAAAAGTCACCCTGGAAAAAAAAGCTGCAATTATACTAATATCTGTCATATTCTCGTTGTGGGCTTCTTTCAAGGCGTCCCTGAATTATATCGCCCTGGGTCATGGTGTGAAAATAGAAGATCCTGCCTAAGATACAGAGGACTGAATCCTGCCTATCACCCTCATCTCCGATCTGCAATACAGGTAATTTGCGGCATCTTATGCAATAATTATACAGGTTGCGAAATATAACGGAATAAACAAAGTAATTCAGTCAGAGCAAGGACAAGTGCAATTCACAAGTGGCTTTCTCCAGGCAAATTCGCTTCTTCAGGAGAAAGCCTCGCAATAAGACGGCGAAAAGGCAGCTGTCCTGTGCCTGCAGCCGAGGCAGCCCGGAGGGTATCTGCCCGCGTAGAGCAGGTACGGCCGGCAGGAGACAGGTGCCCATTGCCAGCCCACAGTACCAGACCTCCGAGCAGAGTACAACTGGGAGGAGCGGATGCCCGCAGCTCCAGCGCTCCAGATCCGCTGAAAATCCCAGGCCGCAGGGCTACTTCGGAGGTCGAGGAGACTATTGACTTCCCCAGTGGCAACAGGGGTCCCACCCGGCTCCCCGCGCCCGTGAGCAGCCCGAGGCCCTGTCTGGCAGGGACGGGCTATTACCCTCTCGGGCGGTGTTGCGCCCGCGGATCTTTGCCCGTGGTCTCTCCTACGGTGCCACAGGCCGCTGGCAGGCCAGGTGCTTGTCATAGGGGATTGACACCCTGTCACCCCTCCAAGCACAGCCAAACTGCATGGCCTGGAAACCGCCTGCCACCAATGTAACTCTCATAGACTATTTTTGCAGCGGTACAGGAGAAATCTCGCTCAAAACGTCCCTGTCCAGCCTCTAAAGGGATGCAGCCGAAATTCCCACACTCCGCGGCCCCGGCTTTCCCGAGGCCTGAGAAACCACAGCGTTTCGCGGCCCCTGAGTGGCCGCACACTGCTCGAAGGCTAAAATCGCAAACGGAGAGAAAAGCCCCGAGACGAAAGCCTCCTGGAAAGCAAATACCGCTTCTGCAGGTAGTTTTCATAACAGTTATCGCACGAATGCATTACAGTCAGATCTGAGGGTCGGAAATCGCTCTGCACTGATCCCTGCAGAGGTGGGTCCTTTTGAATTTCAGAAATGTAAGGCTAGAAGCGCACAGCTAGCGCGGTATATGATACCCTCTAAATGTACCGTAAAGGTTCCCCGGTAGCTCTAATTAGAGCTACAGACCACCTCAGGAGACAGGCGGTGAAAGCAAACTGCCCCGCCACTCACAACATGGGCCGGCCGGCAGCTCCTTGTACCGCACTGTCATCCGCCGGCCGGGCACTGGCTGAAGACTGTGTTTCACCCCCGGTTCAGCCTCGCCGATGTCCTGCCACCGCCAGAGAGAGAGAGCGAGAGAGCGAAGCATAACCTGGTCCGCGTTCTGCCTTTCAAGTTCAGACCAATTTCATACATACATATATATATACACATATGCATATA
>NW_008686785.1:80212-88338 GCF_000695815.1 Acanthisitta chloris | reverse complement strand
TGCCTGTGTCTCACTGCAGCAGTGTGGGTAGTGTGGATGTGCTAACACTGCTCTGTGTCGCGCTCGCTGCCTCCCGGGCAGTACAGCTGTGTCCGGGGGGCAGGGAAACCTTCAGAGGAGAAGCAAAGGGACCCTGCTGTAGTCTGTTGGAATAACAGATGATGAAGTCTGAAAGTTTCAGCAAAGGGAAGACATTTGTTGCGAGGCAGAGCCCAGCAGCGTTGTGCTGATTGCCTTTGGTGGTGCCGGAGTGCAGCCCTGAGTCTAAGGCCTGTGGTGCTGTGCTGATAAACGTTCACATGCTTTGAGTCTGAAAGGTTATCAGCTGCACTGTGTTGATGGGAGCCTAGAAGATAAAAAAGAGTGAAATCAAACTGTATCAAACCATTTGACCATAATCTTTTTTGTCTCTGCAGGCATTTCTTCACCGGATTCGCCAGAATGCTGTGGACAAAGCTGAGAAGTACATAACAGAGGAGAATGTTAAGGTATTTCTTCTGTCTTCCTCATTTTCTTGGTAGGGAAAATGATATGCAATGAAAGGCTAGGTTCAGGGGTATGAATATCAAGTATCCTCTTGTCATATTGCTGCTGATTATTAAGCTGGTTCCCTAAGGAAAAGAGCTCATGTTGACAGTTTATCTGTCAATCTGTTTGCCCATTCGTAGTGCTGTCATCTTCCAGCAATTTTTCATCTCAACAGCTAATTTCAGTTAAAATTTGGCAACAGTGTAGTGTTGTCAGAGATGCTAACTTTTGGCAAGATTTGTGAAGTGGTAGGTAGAGGACAGAGAGGCCATTTCAGTGTCTTTGAGAGGAAAGGCAGGGAATGCACAGCACTTGTCTGTTTTGCTTGGCAGTATTCAGTTAGCCAGTTTACATCTGCTGTCTTCTACTAATCTGAAATAGATAGGGCTTATGAGAAGGAGGCAGGAATATTCATTTGTGTTCTGGTGGAAAGGAATTTGGGTTCTTAGGGGAGGACTAAGTAATGTGAGACCCTGGTGTGAGGAAGTTCCCAAGTGAAGTTTGCACTGAAAGAGTTAAGGAACGTAGAAACAGAACTCTGAGGTCCTAGCTTCTCTAGTGCCTGTGGTCACAGGGAACCTTCTTCATTATTGCCATAATGAAGTAGTAATTTGGCTTAAAAACTCCCCTTGTACACATATGCACATGAAACCAAACCCCTCTTTGTACACATATGCAAGGGAGCTCTGAGGGTGAGTGGGACAGCGTGGTTTGTTTGCCCAGCAGCCTGCTGGCTGGGCTTGTTTGGTCCTGGAGCTCTGACAGCAGCAGCAGCTTTGCCCTCTGCACCTGTGGGAGCAGGGCAGAAGAACAGGAGGTGCATCACAGCAGGCAGTACTGCTGCAGCTGGCATGTGTCTCCCTTCCCTGCACCACATCCCTTCGGTACCCAGCCGGGCTCCGGCCCTGCTTTGCTGGCAGCACTGCAGGCCAGCAGGGCCGTGGCATCACCAGGCTCTGGGAGCAGCATGGCTTGGCAGCCTCTCGCTGTCTCCAGGCTGGGAAGGCCCCACTCCCCAAGCACTCCCCAGCTAGGGCTGAAGAAAAAGTCCACAAAGGATTATTGACAGTAGATCTCATGTGCAGACAAGTGTGCAAAAAGTAAGCTCTGCATGAAAATAAACCTTCGCAAGTATGTGCCAATTTCATGAGCAGCTGCAGATGTTGATGAAAATTATGGTTCCATCATTATTCATGTGTCATCAAAATTAATATTAATTATGACTGCCACATAATTCGATGGAGTTCCCACAAAGCCTGTGCAGAAGAATCTGTATTTTCTCTGCTGGTTCCAATGTATTTGTACTTGAAGCTTATCACACGCCTCTGGGGAAGTACCACTTCATTTCTGTGACATTCTTGAAGTGCCTGGGGTGTCTTTTTGAGGCCACTGTGAGACCTCATTTATTCTTGTTATTACAATACCCAGGTTTCCATAACAGAGCTTCTCGTCAGTACGAGAGGACCTATGCCTATTGCTGGTGAAACAGAATCACAAAGGCACAGTTCTCCTGGCGAGGGTCAATATTAACCCTTCCACCCTCCATCTCTCACTACACCAAATAATTTCATTGCCTTTCCTGCAGTTGAAAGAGACTTGTTCTTTATTTCCAACTCCTCTCTCCCTCCTTGCTGGCAGAGGCAGGACAAGCAAGGTGGGACTCCTGATAATCTGCCTGCTGGTATTATGTGTCTGGAGTGAGCAGAGAGCTGCGAGGCGGCTGAGGGAAGCGGGGCTGGAACAGTGGTTTGGCAGCTGATGTAAGGAGACGTGTGTCTTTTCCTCTGTCTTCATGCAGCAGAAGCGTCGAGGGGAGCGTAGAGAGTATTCCGCAGCACTCGCCTCGGAGTGCTTGTTAGGGCAATTTGGGTTATTGCTCCCAGTATTATTGTTGCAGGTTTCTCCTGCAGCTGGTGCTAAGCACTGAATATTTCAGTTGTCTTTGGCCACTGTAGCCCCTTTCCAGAAAGGCCAGAGTGAGTCCTGTGCCAGGCCCAGTGGCTAACAGCTGTGGCAGCATTGTAAAAAGTGAGGTTCAGTGTATTTGCTGCCCCGTGTGGGAATAGCTCCTGGTGTGTCAGTGCTGTGCTGCGCTCGGAGCTGGCACTGCTGTCCTCTCACTGCTGCAGCAGGTGGAAGGTGGTGCAGCTTCTGGGGGTGGTAACCGAGTTAGACTGTGGCATGAGCAGTCAGGGTCTGTGTGCTGCCTTGGGTGCAAACTGTGCTGCAACAGAACTCTGCTGGACCCCACAGAATTCATCCCATTGCACAGATATGCCTTGAGTCAAAACCACCCCTGGCAGACAGCTCCTGTAGGATAAAACCATCCCTGACAGATGTTTTCCTCTTGCTTGTTAATCCCCTCTTGGCACAGCTTCTGGCAGAGCCGTGCGGGCAGGGCCCACCGTGTCAGCACATCACTTCCAGCCACGGGACAGAACCATTGTAGGCTCTCCTGGAACTAGCACAGGAAGTTTTCTGGAAGCTATCAGGGGATCCTTGGGTTCAGAGCCCATTGGTGCAAATTCAGTGCATTGGAATGTTTCACCTGGAGAGCTAGAGAGGAGCTCTGAGGTACAAGTGTGCATTAATGGTGGCCTCTTCCCCTAATGCATGGGAGGGAAAGGCAAACAGCTTCCTGCTCCTGTCTCTGCAGTGTGAGGTCTGGCCTTGTGTCCTTGCTGAGCTGGCTGGTCTCATAGGAAATCTGCTGGGGATTTGAAAGAGGTGGCCTGCAGTCATCATGCCCCCAGGGGTCTGGAGAGGGAACCTGCATTTACAGCAGGTACTTCAGTAGCAGTAAAGACTTCCCCAGGGGCTTGGAAAGGGGCAGATGCAGTGCAATTCATTCCCTGTCTGTGCTTTGGATCCTGCCACAGTGAGTCTAGAGCCGCAATACTTAAGTGCTACTGCCTTAGCAAAACACTCTCAGAGGTATTAAAAGATAGCAATGTTTTTCTCTTTATATTTCAGATCTTATTTTCTAACATTGAAGACATTCTTGGTGTTCACAAGGAGTTCCTGGCTGCCCTGGAATTTTGTTTACAACCAGAACCTCAGTCTCAGCATGAACTGGGAAATGTTTTCTTAAAATTTGTAAGTACAATGACTTAACGCTATCTGAAAATACAGTTTCCTGTCATAGGCTCTCCTGCCCCTAATCTCTGAGGCTTGTAGCAATACTGTGACAATGTGTCTTGTATGAAAGTTGTAGGTAGGGTGGGAAAAAACTTGTGAATGAGGTTAGAACAATGGAAACCACATCAAACTCAGCTAAGCAACGAGGTATTTTTAGAAACTCTTCCTTTTCCCATTGTATTTTTTTCCTTTTTTCTCACCCAGCTGATCACATTTTATTGCTGAGAATTTGCTCTGGTTCCAGACATTTCAAATAATGCAGCGCAGTCTCAATTGCATTAATAATTGTCCTGTGTATTGTAAAATTGTTAACAATTGAAACCTATAAAGATCAAAATGAAACCCAAGGGACAGTGCATCATTTACAGTGGTTGGTGAATGTGCATGTTTGTCCTTCAGTATCTGAAGGGTAGTATGGGATGGTTTCTCTTGCTGAAGTGCAGCACTGGCTACAACAGCCTTTCCTGTGCAGTGGGTGAGCACCTGCCTTCTGGGGCTCAGAGGTGAGTCAGGTTTGGGTTTTGGACACGCACGCGGCTCTGCCAGTCCCAGGTAGTTTAGAACATCTTGGCAGTTCCCTCTGTGCCCTCTGGCTCTCTGCCCGAGGGCTGTGCTGTTTGCTCTCCTGCACACCCCAGCACGGCCCGTGGTGCGGCGAGGGGCCCAGGAGGGCACAGACCCATCCCTGGACGGGGCAAGTGCAGCTTGGGATCTGCCACTGCCTTGCTTGTTGTGGGCTGTTTGTGATACTCTGCAATTCCTCCTGTGGTAGATTTTGGTTGTGTTTTTTGCTCAGCCTGATTTCAGTCACACGTGTGTCATCCTCTTGATGAGTAGGTGTATAGAGCATTCTGTGTGTGCAGGATAAAATGCATACACTTGCTTACAGGCTGGACTAATTTAAATGCAAAGTTACCTAATTTACATGTAAAATAATTTGAAGTTGAACTTCTTTTTTCACTTGGAGCTGCCCTCCTGAGGTGTCTGAAAATTAGAAAGCATGTACTTAATAGCCATTTCTCCAAATTCTTATTAACTCCTTTAAGCCACAGGCCAATTTCCGATCAAAATACCTTCCATGACACTTTCCTAATCAAAATTCAGGCTTTCACAGTTCAGGAGGTTTGTGTGGACAGCAGTTACACAGACATTCCTTACTCACAGAACTTTACCAACCACCCTCCTTGTTTAAGTTTTACTTGAAATTGTGCCAGTTTTTCAAGTAGTGTCAGGAGTGGCATACTGAGAGCCTGCCCCAGAAGTGTACCAGCCGTGAGGAGCTGCTGAAAACCTTCCTGGTGCCCTCAGCTGGAGCCTTGGACACGGGCTGGAATCATTGCCTGTGGGGCAGCTGTGCTGTGTGCCAGGTCAGGTCCATCAGGAGGGTGTCAGGGTGTTCTGCCAGGCTGGGAGTGTGGGAGTGGAGCTGAGGGACTGGCAGCCTTAGCCTCCTGTCACTGGGCGGAGGGTGAACCTGGAGAGGCAGTCACCAGGCATCAGAGGTGCAGTCATTGGTGGTGTTTCCTGCTGCATCAACGTATCATTCTGTATTTATTACTGTTAAATAATAATGATGCAATATCCTTACCCGTCCAACGTGCAACGGCACAGGAATTCTGACCTGGTAATGCACAGGGATGAGAGCTGATCAGTTTGTCTCCTGGTAGCCAGTTTGACTGAGATCAGCCTAGGTCACTGTCCCTGGAGTGCAGTGGAAATAATGTGCACCTCAACTGTTTCGTGATTCCCTAGGGAAGAAGCAGCTTGGGCACAAGGAAGTAAAATATATATTCAATTCAGAATGTATGGAAAAAGCTGATCTTGTCCATAATTACCTTAAGGAAATGGATTACCTTAAGGAAGGATTCGGACGTTGAGAACATGTGAAGCACACAAGCAGATCTTGCAAAGGTTTCAAAAAAGCCATTACTCCACACTGACTTCTTGAAGTACTTTAAGAGATGCTGAAATGCACTTGCCATGATGTTCAGAGGACAGACACTGCCTTCCACGTGTCAGACGCTCCCGAGCAGGTACTGTCTGATGGCAGGGTGCTGGAGCTGGTTCTGGAGTTGCGGTTCAGTGTGACTAGACCAAAGAACACTGAAGCATTCCCTCCCAGTGCAGCCTGCAGCCGTGAGCAGCTGGGGCCAGGCCAGGCCAGGGTGGGCAGGGCCCGTGTCACCAGGGCTTCGCTGGCAGCGATTTCCGCTCGTTCCTAGGAGCAGAGTGCTGTGACGGACCAGGCTCTTCAGGGGTCTTGTTTCCTTGAGAATTTCATCTTCTGCTTGGGTTTTTCATCTTGACAAAACTGGTTTCAGCCTGCTTTGAAACAAGAAAATGCCTCGCCCTGTTAAAAATACATCCAGATAAAATGGTTACAGTTTTCCAAATGTCTTACTTGCTTTTTTCTAGTCAAAACTGTTTTCAAGTTTGCACTAATTTGTGGGCAGTTCTAATTAGTCCCAGATAAGATACTTGGAGAATAAACTGTTGGTTAAAGATTTATTTTAACCAAACTAAGAGCAGTACAGACTAACTCTGTCACCAGAATCAGAAGGTCTGGCTGTGTGTCCAGCAGATTTGCTGAGTCAGAAGGTGCCATTTTCCTGTGGTCACATCTCTGACCATAATTGCACTTTGTAACTGCAGGTTCAGAATTCCCGGGCTAACATCTGTAATTACGTAACTGATAATTTCCTCACCAGAGGATGGGAGAGCCCAGGACCGAATGTCACCCAGAGAGGAAATTAAACACTTCAGACAGTGATTTAAAGCATAGTTCTCATATTTGTGGGTCGCCAGCGTGGGGACAGCTGGGAAAGACTTGAGGGAAGCACTCTGGTGTGTGCATAATTATTGTACTGTCTTGAGCTGTCGTAGAGGGATTTTGTCGTGGTCTAAATATAACCTCCCAAAGTCAGATGCTCAGAGCTGCAGTCAGAAACCTGAGCAGTGGGTGCTGCTGTGTCAGTGGTTGCTATTCTGGGTGTCAGGCTGTGTGCATCCGAGGGCTGGAGGAGAGGTGAGGGAGAGGAAACGAGGGAGAAACTTGTGGGCCTGTCTTACTCTGTACCTCCATTTTTATGGTTGACAGCAGTGCTATTGCCTGGTTTTCTGTTGTGCTATGGACTCAGCCCTGCCTCTTCCTGCATCTGGTGGTCAGGAGCCTTTGTTTCCTTGCAGCTTCCCAGTGTTACACCCCAGTAGCAATATGGACAGCTGCAGATGGAAGGATAAGAGTCTTGAACATCTGCACTCCAGCTCCTTGCACCATATTCTTCATGGCTGTTGTTTTATTTGCTTTGTACCATTGTTCTTGTGTTTGGACATAGATCTGTTTATTCTCGATTCTTTCTTTTGGGAGTGCAAGGAGGGTAAAGAAATGCATCAGATTAGTGATAAACCAAACCCGAAAGTGTTTTACGGTCCCTGAGTATGCACCTCTACCTTTGAGTGTCTGCAAACTGACACTAACACCATTTCTTTTCCATGTGACGCTAGCAAAGGGAGTAGCCAGTGAATACAGCTGTATTCCCATGGATTCAGATTACTGAACTTCTTCAGCTGGCAGTGTTTTTTTGCTTGGATCACTATGGGCTGCCTTAAAAGTAGCTAGATGCTGCAGCTATCTTCAGCTGACACAGGAAACTCTAGGAGATCCAGGAGTCCACTCAGAACTCCAAGAAATTAACTTCTAAGTTCTGTAGAGGTGAAGAAGTTCAGCTAGAATGTTTTCAGACCAGGATCCTAAACAGCAGATTGCTGATGCAGCAGCAAAGCCTGGAGGGCAGTGGCAGCGTGGCGTGGAGCCCTGAGAGGCTAGCTCTGGCTGGCTTTGCACTGTGCCCCTGGCAGTGCCACAGTAATGCATCTCACTGTGTTTGGTATGCAGAGTAGCTGCTCTGGGTGCCTCTGCGTGGCACTGCATTGTGGCACAGAAGCCAACCTGAGCCAGGAAGGAGACTGCTGTTGTGAGAAGCACCCAGAAAAGATGGGTCTTTTTGGTTTGTGACTCATTCAGCTTGCCTAGAGCCTGACAGTCTCATGACCCCCTTCTACTCTAGTGAATGCAATCCTGGAATCTCCAAGCATAGCTGCTGAGTGTTCGGCCCTTCCCACCACCTCGAGAGAAGCAGCTCACCCTTTGCCTGATCTGCTCAGCCATGGAAATAGTTGTTACTGCTTCTCTTGTGAATCACTCCAGTGTTTCCAGGTGTCTGGTGTTTGCAATGTGTTCAGCATCTCTGACCATTTTAGTTAGAAGAAGTTGCAGTGTCTTTGAATCTGGAGACAGTGGAACAGAACTTGCTGATGGTGACCCTCATTTGTTAATAGGGGGTTTTGTTCCCCACGTGCTGCTGGGTGTGATGTGGCCCAGTGTAAGTACCTCAGTCTAGTCATTGAAGCTACTTCTCCCTTCTTTCAATTTCTGTAGCATGTTGGTTATGTGCATTTGA
>NW_008686785.1:47627-80196 GCF_000695815.1 Acanthisitta chloris | reverse complement strand
GGAAAGTGTTATGGACAGCTGTTTGGTGGTGTCTGCTGCTTCTTTCAGAACACACAGAACCAGCCAACTCACTGGCTTGGCCCTCAGCCCTGAAAGGCAGGGGATTTCCAGGTGCTTGCTTTGTGTTATAGTTCCCCTCCAGATCTCTGAGCTTCTTCCTGGTCTTGGCTCTTCCCAGCCACCTCTGTTTCTTCCTTCTACAGGAGTGGTCAGCACAGCTCAGAAACCTCAGCCCCTTGCTCCTGGCTTTACTGTGCTCCTGGCTACGGTCACAGAACATCCTGACACATGCAAGTGTCCCCCAGGTAGCAAAATCCCACAAACAATATCTGTGATGTGAGTGATGCAGGAAAAGTATTGGAAGTCTCAGTACTCCAAAAGCTTCTGTTAGCTGACAACCGAGCAAGTCAGGAATTAGTGAACACCTGAATGCATTACTGACATTGGAGGAGTGTTGCACGCGGCATGAAAACTGCAGCCCTAATGCCACTCAGTGCACCCCCCCTTGGTAAAGAATTTGATACCAGACTGGCAAAATTTACTCTCCAGGTGTGTCTGAGCCAATAATTTCTCTGTTTTTCCTTGCAGAAAGACAAATTCTTTGTGTACGAGGAATACTGTAGCAACCACGAGAAAGCACTCAGACTGCTGATGGAATTGAACAAGATCCCAACAGTGAGAACATTCCTCTTGGTAAGCACCTTCTCTAGCACTCTTGACTAAATGATCTGACTTTGCCCTGTACTCATAATAACCCTCTGGTATCCCAGACATGCTGGGGATTTGGCAGGTATTACCCACTGCAGGTATGGAGCACTCAGAGTGAAGGGTATTGAAGTCACTGACAGCTGAGGCACAGGACTGAGCACCACTCTGGTGTGACTGACCTCAGTGGAAACAGGGCAGACTTGGTTTTTTTAAGAAGCAACAGAAGAATTGAGCACAGGTTGTGAGAGGAGCAATGCAATAATTCAGCTGCAGGATCTGATTCCCTGCTCAGTTCTCTGACCAGTTCACCATCTGCAGGCTCACCAGAAAAATGTGGCCTGCTTCTGACACCCTTTTCCCATGAGTCCTGTTGTGAGCAAGAAATGTAGTCTAGGCGAATTGTTTTGACTGCATCATTGCTACTTCTGTGGAAAGTGTCCTAGCTCCCCATGCTGCCCGTGCTGGGAGGGACTGTGGCCATACAGCCTTCAGATGCCTCTCGGAGGCTGCCTGGGAGGAGAAACATCCAGTTTCTAGTTGTTTGTCCTCCTTACTTTCACCCCAGTTCTGCCTGATGTTTGAATATCTTGTTTTCTTGCTCACAGATACATGGCATTTGGCACGGGTCTGGCACATAGGTGAGGGGATAATTCGGCACATTTTTCTAGTAAATTCTGTGAAGGAAGGCTCTCTTCTGCAAAGGACCTGCTATTCTTTCTGCTCTCTTTTTTTCCTTTTTGCCAAAGGTCTGTTCTTTCCCAGTATAGTACAGCAAAAGAAATCTTGTGCACGAATGTCTGTCATAAACAGGGCCGGAGCATTCCTTTTAGCCACAAAATACAGAGGGAGCAGCAGAGACAAGCACTCATGCTGCTGGGTAGGCAGAATCTCTTTGCCGTGCCTGACTTTTAATGAACCTTGTTGAACCATCACTTTGAGTCACCCTTTGCTTGTCTGTGAGCTCTCTGGGTGCTTCTGTTGAGGGAAACCAACGAGAAAGAGGCGAGGAAAGTGCATGTAAACACTCCTTCCCAACATTCAGAGTGTTCTCCACTTGCCCTGGATTGGCAGAGCCTCCTGTCTGCATTACTGGCAGCAGCTGGAGAACCGATGATGTGGCACATGAAAGATGTGACACTGTCTGCTGTGGCTTGCTGCAGCACCTGGATCCAGGAGGCTCTTAGAAGAGCAGTAAGTATGGGAAGGGAGGCTGCACCGAAGTGTCTGCTGTGCTGTGACTGCTGTAATTTCTTCCAGGCCTCCCTTCTCTTCTGCACTGCCTCCTAAAGCTGCTGCTGTAATGCCATGGTGCAGAGAAGGCAGCAGTGAGGCACAAAGCTTTGCTTGTGAGGATGGGTTTGGCCCGATTGCCTCTCACAGCTGCTGAAACAGAGAATGTGGGAATGTGTTTGAAAAGTCAGTAAGTGTTAAAGGGCAGTTCTGAGCCCAGAGCTAGAGAGAGGGCTGAAAGAAGTGATGGGAAGGACTGAATCACTTGAGGCTTGGAAAATTGGACAGGGAGCATTATGAGCTGGTAGCCAAGGCCATGGATCTAGAGTGGCTTGGGGAAGGGTTATTTTACAAACGATTTAATCTAAAAATACCCGTAAGGACTAATGGGATTTATGTATGATGTCTGTGAACATTCCCTGAAGAGAAGGATTGCTGAACTACAGCCAAGGCTGCCCACGTTTCAGAGTGTCTGAGCACAGCACACAGCTGGCAGGGCAGAGTGATGCCCCAGCGCAGGGCTGGGCTGCATTTCACCTTCAGCCTCTGTGGGCAGGACAGGCTTGCAGCTGGGTGATTTTTGGAGCAAAGTTGTCCATATTCATGGCTGAACACAGGAACATGGACTGGTTCAGCGGGAATAGATTTAAAGTCCATTGAATCCACTCCATGTCTCTGTCAGCAGCCAACAGGAGAATCTTCAGGGGAATGTATAAAGAGTTTACAGTAGGTCAGTGTTCATTTGTCACACACATTACTGATCTTTGTGACAAAATAAGGACAGATCATGGACTGTGACTTTTTTCCCAATGCCATACCCAATTCTTACACTCCCTGTCAATGTCAGTCCTGAGAAAAGAATTTCCATGGTCTGTTGAGAAGTTCCATGTGTGCTGGTTAGCCAGCCAGTGTGCCCAGGCTGTTTGTCCAGCTGTGCTGGGGCATAATGTCTTGCCAGAGAATTGGTGGATGTGATTCAGATGACTCATTTATTTAAGTTTGAATTCAATTTCCTTCAGACATAAGGATTGGACTAGGGTTAATTGCATGATTGCTAGTTAGTAGGTTTTATTTTAGCCTTTAGAAGTTCTCTGGGCCAACAGTGTAAGCTGTACACAGTGAACAAAGATCATACCAGTTGTGAGGTAGGTTGGGTTCTGTTAGGAAATGGTGCACGTAGGTATACTGATTGTCCTTGTATTGTTGTGACATTTTTTGAGTCACCAGCTGTAGAATGCTCCTCTGAGCAGATACCTTTCTGCCCAGCCGTTGTTGTCCACAGCAGTTTTCTCCTGCTGAGGTGTGCAGAGGGTTGCAGGCCCTGCGTGTCAGTGGCGAGTGCAGTGCCATTTCCTGCGCCCGAGGTGTGGCCAAGCGCGTTCTGACTGCACAAGATCGTGTCAAAGAGCATCTGAAGCTTTGTGTCTGAGGTAGCATTTCTTTCCTTTCTTGATTACAGGGCTGCATGCTTTTGGGAGGCAGAAAGACGACAGACATTCCATTAGAGGGTTATCTGCTGACTCCAATTCAGAGAATTTGCAAATATCCACTTCTGCTTAAGGTAAACCAAAGGAAGTATTTCTCCAGATGGTTGTTTTATTCTTGGAATGATTCTGCTTGTTTTTTAGCCCTGACTTTTGTTGCCACCACTGCTTTCCTGATGTGCACCTCTGGAAGTTGGACCTTCCCTGAATAAAATGGATTTTGTGGGTCCAGGTGAAGAGCTGCCTGACGCTGACAGGCTGCCAAACCCTGCCACAGTCTGGGTACAG
Organism: Acanthisitta chloris; assembly: GCF_000695815.1. Lineage (NCBI taxonomy): Eukaryota > Metazoa > Chordata > Aves > Passeriformes > Acanthisittidae > Acanthisitta > Acanthisitta chloris. The sequence continues at coordinate 76,486 of NW_008686785.1, read as the reverse complement.
CAGACAGGGTGACTTACTAACTGACCAAAGCCTTTTGACTTAGTTCTCTTCAGATGTTTACTAGGGCTTGTGAGGGCTATTTTAGCCACTTCCTGCAAGGCTGTGTTCAGCTAGAGTTGTGTCAGTGTTCTGAGGGAATGGAGGGCTCTCGGGACTTTTAACGGGATGTGTCTTTCATCACAAGGTCTCTAGTTTGAGTGTGTTCAAAATCCTGTGTCATCTGACAGCTGTTTGGCAGCTTGTTTGAAACTGTTTGCTTGTGTCAGAGGAGTTCCCAATGGACAGGTGTCACTGCAGCCATGACTGCTCTAAGCGGCAGTAATTGGCCTCCTTGCTAGTATTCTTACCCTGGGAGCCAAAGAATACAAGACCTCAAAAGAGCTGAGTTGCCTCTCATCCCTGGAGGTCAGGGCTGGGTCACACGCCTGGTGGGGACAGGGAGAAAGCAGTTCCTGGGAGAGCTTGCACCACCAGGGCCCTCCTAGGTACTCTGTGGCTGACAGACTTCAATCTCCTGTCGTGTCTGTTCCTTTCCCAGTCCGAGTAACATGCAATTATTAAAGACAATTGATAGCAAACAAAGAAAAGTTTCCCTCATACTTTGGAAGAAAAGTCCCTTTCTGGATTCTTGGAGAAGGTAAGAATTCCATGATGAGCTGGTGCTCTGGTCCCAGGCTGATGGCATGAATCAGGCGTGTCACGTGCTGCAGAGCTGTGTCCATCCCTTCAGCATGGTTGAGGGGGTTTGTAGGTACAACTGGTCAGCTCCGTTCTGATCTGCTGTTCCATTTAAAATCATAATTTGCTCATTTCATCTGATGCAGTGACATTTTGATATTCTTCAGCTTGAATTTTCCCATTCCTTGGCACCTTTCTAGGGCAGGTCCTGCAGGAAGCATGGTATGGTGTGTCAGGGTTTGGAGGAGCTGCAAGAGACTAGGACAAAAGAAGTATTTCTAAACCAGAATTCAAATCTTTTGGCATGAAATGGCAACTAAAGGCTTTGGGCTCTGGGGATCAAATATGACCTGTGGAAACAAACCGGTGGTTCCCACACTCCCTCACGTGTACAGTTGTATATGTCAAAACTCCTGGTGACCGAACATCCCTTCTTTGAAAGCCAAAGCCAAGGCTGGCAAGGCTGAGACAGGCAGTGTCCCTTGCCCTCAAGCCACAGTAGGGTAAAGATCAGTTTGCCCTCCCTGAGCCTGTGCTTGGCTCTGGGGCAGCTGAGCCAGACCCACGTGTAGCTGTACGAACAGCCGTGCAGGGAGGAGCTGTGACCAGGCACCTCCAGATGCTGCATTCCACTTCCCTGTGGATTTCTCTTTGTATAGTCACACAGTGTTCACTACTTGAAATTTCCTGGACAGGAAATAAAAGTTTTAAGAAAAGGCTGACGGGAATTAGGTTTTGATTAGGCAACAAACGTGTCCCAGTCAGTGAGATTACGCCCTGACTGGAGGTTGCTCAGCTCAGAAAGTGTCAGTGACCATTAGAAAGTGTAGTCGATGCTGATTCTCAAATGTAGTGAATTCACAGAGAATAAATTGTGTCCCATTCAAGACTTTTTTGATACTTGCTAGCATGAAATTACCAGAGTGGACACAAAGGGCTGAGACATGAGAACAGCTAAGGGAAAATACAGGTGAGTTCTGTTGGTGCTGACCAGAAAAATGGCCCTCTCCAAGCAAGGAAAAATGCTGGATTTAAGAATAACACAAGCCTCAAATGAAGTGTTTGCTCTCCCTTTGCTACCAAAGTGCAGTTACTGCTCCTGAAATAGCTGGTTTGTGTTCAGGGGATTGGATCTTATTTTACCTAATTCCCAGGGCAAACAGATGCTATTGTATTCCAGCTGATGAGAAAAGTCACAGAGCAGAGCTAGCCTACTTTCCTCTTTCACATTGTTTAGAGTTTGTGAGCATCCAGACGTTCTGTAGCTTTGCTATGACCTTGTTTCGTGTGAGCATCGAGTGTAGCTGAGCAGGTGGTAGTGACAGCAGAGGAGCTCAGACCTGTCTGGCTTTGGGGGGCAACTGAAGCAGGAGAGTAAGGCACATATTTTATGTGCTGTAGCTATTCTTTATCCGTATCATATGTGAGTATTCCTCTTCAGGATAATAGCATCTGGCATGGAGCTGCTTTGGGTTACTTAATTAGGAGTAATGCACTGGAACATCTCCAAGTGCAGATACACTCTCAGCGTATATTACAGTAATTCCAGCCAAGTATGGCATTCTGCAACTGGGGACCTTGTGTTTTCTCATCCTCTCTTTTGAACTAAGAAGGGATGGAGACAGAACAGTGGTTCAGATGATGGTGATTGATAAATTTCAATTTTATTTATAGTTTCCCAGTTTCTGTGAGTCAAACATTGCAGTTTGGAGTGGCTGCCTGTAAACAGGTTTTTGGTTGGGTTTTTTTTGGGTTTGGCTTTTTTGGGTTTTTTTGAGTTTTAACATGGTGGCTGCTTTCTTTCTGTCTAATTTGAAAGCCTTTTATATGGTTTGAAGGGATGGGACTCAAACCTAGCTAGGGTGTTTCAGGATCTCTGTGCGAACAGAGAAGTAATGATATTAATATTTTTGCCTCTAATACAGTTCTAGTCTGCTTCAGACAGCTTGCAAGAAATCTGGTGTAGAATGTGTTGGTCACTAGATGAATCCCTTACGATTGAGAAGGGGCTCGGGCTGGGATGGAGCGAAACAGCTGTGCTGGCTGCGAGGGGCACTGTGGTTTGGGAAGGAGGATGGAGGCAAACAGGTACACAGACCTGCAGAGACTGGCAGCAGGGTCTGGGGTGAGGGCAGCTCTGTCTCACTGGTGGTAGCTGTGACTGCAGGAACTAGCGTGAGCCCAATACTTTAACCCATCTCTGGCCAAAAATAGCCTTTCTCCCTCAATAAAGAGCGTTTGTGTCAGCAAGAGGCAGAGCCTGGGGGAGTGGTGATCATGGGTTGCTCACAGGGTCGCAGTCCCTGCTGTCTCCATCCTCCAGCCCCGAGGAGTGGGCAGCGCGTGATAGCTGCAGCCTCGTGCTCCTGGGAGCCTGTCCCTGCAGCCAGGCCTGCTCTGATGTCTGTTCTGTTGAGGAATTGCTCTGACTTCAGCCAGAAACGCACATTCCACCTCTGATTCTTTCAAAATATCTCAGTGTACACAGCTCCGTGGACGGTTAGGGCAGTAATTATGTATTGCTTCATGTGGGGTGGAGTCACTGGCCCTGGGAGGGGAGGAAAAGCTGGATGCAAAGAGCAGTGAGCAGCATCAGAACCCCTTTGGAAAGAAAAGCCTAGCAGCGAGGCCTGCACGAGTGACTCGGGAGGGGAAGGATGGGCAGCCAGTGCTGTGGATGCAGAACAGGACGAAGGAAGGTTAACTCACTGTCTCCTCTTCTCCCTCTCCATTCCTCTCGGAGCTGTTCAAGAAACAGAACATTCTACTTGGCCATAATTGAAGATATTTGTCTTTGAGAGGTTGTTTTTTTTCTCTTTTCTCCCCCAAGAAAAGTGTTGCTCTGAGACTCATGACACTGCATGGTTGAAATCCAGCTCTGTGTAATACAACACTAAAAATTGTCTGTGCCCTACAGAGCTGCAGGGAGCATTGCCAGTTTATAAATCAAACTTTTGTCTCCCACATGTTCTATATATAATCACATATAACTGCTAATATTTATAAAACTGGAAACATGTTTTTGTTGCATTTTAATTTAGCATATGTCATAGGTTTGGTGGCACGTTGAGTCTAATCTGTTTAACCGATTTATCGTTGCTTGTCAGGCATTTACCCTGCAGAGACATTGACACAAATTATAAATTTCAAAAATATGCAGCATAAAAACTGCTGTGAGTGACAGGAACACAGATGAAACCTGATGTAACATTTACTTTCTGGTTAGTTTAAGTGGAAAATAAATTTTAATACAAGCAGTGTCACAAACTGTAAAATACAAATGCAGAACTCCCAGGGACGTTTGGATTTACAGAAAGGTGGTTTGCGTTTTTGTTGAGCTTGTTTTTAAACACCTTTTGGAGCCGAAGTGTTAATGACCACAATTCTTTGAAGCAGAGAAACGCGTTGTGTGTTGCTGCCTGAGCACCCTGTGCTGCCCAGCAGGGCTGGAGGGCAGTGTGGGCAGCAGGGCTGGGCACGAGGCAGTGCCCTCCGCACAGCCCCTCTGCCTCCCCGGGAGTGTGGGCACAGGAGGAGGCAGAAACTCCTGACACTGAGCTGCAGAACATCTTCACCTCTGGCTCCCCTCTGCCCACCCATCTTGGCCACTCATCCTGCCCCTGCACCTCTTGGCACCTTCCTCTGTGAGGTTCCTCAGCACAACCAGCAAACACACAAACGTGTGGGCAACTGGCGTGTCTTGAGCTTTAGATTCTGTAATGTCTGGAGCTCTTTTAGCCTTCAGCTATTTACAGCTGCATCTGAGATCGAAATACTTAATTGGAAATCATTTTACTCCGTTGCATGGAGCTGGGGCAGCACTGGCAGTGCCCTGGTGCTCCCTTGGCAGGGTGAGCTCTGTGCACACGTCAGTCTTCACCGCTGGGAAAGAGGCACGAGATAAAGGGAAAATGCTGTGCCCAGAGGACACTGTTCTCATTTCTTAGTTCTTTGAAGAACAGAGATAAACTCTTTTTCCCTTTGTAAATTTTTTTCCCCCAACAAAGAAGAGAGAAAAGTGTGTTTTATGAATTCTTTTAAGAAACTCTTGGCAAGGAATAGTTTTCTGCAAGTGGCAGCAGCCTCGTTTCCTGGCCCTGTGAGTGCACGAGTTGTAGTACACGAGCTAGTAATCCCAGACAGCGATATCTGTGGGGGACGAGGCACTCGTACCCGAGGTTTGCCATCTGCTCTGTCTCTCAGCTGCCTTGAAAAATGTTGTCAAATGCTCTCAGAGTTTGCACATCATAAATGTGTCACTAAAAGAAACAAGCTCCCTGTGTCTGGGGAGAGCCGAGCTCTGCTCTCCTGGGCAGCGCAGCAGTGCCAGGGCAGGTGCTCCGGGCACAGCCTCCTGCCTTCCCTCAGCTCTGGGGCAGTGGGCACAGCCTCCTGCCTTCCCTCAGCTCCGGGGCAGTGGGCACAGCCTCCTGCCTTCCCTCAGCTCTGGGGCAGTGGGCACAGCCTCCTGCCTTCCCTCAGCTCCGGGGCAGTGGGCACAGCCTCCTGCCTTCCCTCAGCTCTGGGGCAGTGGGCACAGCCTCCTGCCTTCCCTCAGCTCCGGGGCAGTGGGCACAGCCTCCTGCCTTCCCTCAGCTCTGGGGCAGTGGGCACAGCCTCCTGCCTTCCCTCAGCTCTGGGGCAGTGGGCACAGCCTCCTGCCTTCCCTCAGCTCTGGGGCAGTGGGCACAGCCTCCTGCCTTCCCTCAGCTCTGGGGCAGTGGGCACAGCCTCCTGCCTTCCCTCAGCTCTGGGGCAGTGGGCACAGCCTCCTGCCTTCCCTCAGCTCTGGGGCAGTGGGCACAGCCTCCTGCCTTCCCTCAGCTCCGGGGCAGTGGGCACAGCCTCCTGCCTTCCCTCAGCTCTGGGGCAGGGTGGCAGTCAGCAGGAGTGGGGAAGGTGCTGCTGCCACAGGGACCTGCTGGCAGTGGAGAGGTGTCTGTGTCTCGGGGTCAGTCTCAGAGGGTGCTCAGCCTGCACTGTGTCTGTGCCTGCTCTAGGCAGTGTGGGCGACTGGAGCTGCAGAATTTCACTGGTTTTTAGGGAGAGCCATCTGGCACAGGCTCTGCACTCTGTTGTGGAAGTGTGGAGCAGAGGGTAGTGCCACCAAAGGGCAACAGCTCTCTCCTGCCTTTGCTTTTGGAACATTTATGCTCCTTTCCTTATTTTCAGCAAAAGTGGGGTAAAATCTTCCAGAGGGGATTTAATTTGTGACACCAGCTGACATTGGTAGCAGTGAGCCTTTTTCCTGTGCATGTGTTACTCTAAATCACAGAGTTTAAAATCATTAACTCCTCTCTCCTCATGTGGTTCCCAGCTGTCAGCCCATCACCCGTCTCCTCTGTCATCCGTCTGACAAGAGCCATTGTCAGTCTCCATTTTTAATTTTCTGAAAAGAGAAATTGTGGCTGTGAGTAAATTCTCAAAATAGCAGATCTATTCAAAGTACTGAATCGTTTTATTTGATTGGACAAATACCAACATTCCCATCCATTCATCTGGGCCGTCCTGGCTCTGGGATCTGGCTGTGTGGGAATGAGGGCACTCCCATTGCCAGGTTTGATTCTCATGAGACCTGTCACTTGGACTGCTCGGAGCAGCCTCGGTGGCCAAGTGGTTTGATCTCAAGATGCAGCTTTCACTCTGAAAACACGATAAGTTAATAAATAATTGAAATACTTTGTGCTTCTGTAATAGTGGGTCTCGAGGTAGTTTTCTAGTACTAGTGATTTAAGTCCTGGTGTGGCTAGTAAGAGGAAGCAGGGAGGGTCTGTGCAAAGGCAGAGATCAGTCTGTGCTGCTTCTAACTCTAGCTTCCTCCTTGCAAATATGCCTTTCAATTTTGTTGGTACCTGGGCACTTCAAGGTCTAATTATCTATCCTGCAGTTACTCCTGCTAGTAGAAAAGGACAACTAGATATGCACAAACCTGTCAGATGCTGAAGGTGACTTGTGTCCAAAGAGCTTTCTAGAGCAGATCTGTGAATCTGCAGTGGGACAGAGAAAGTTCCTTGACTTAGCAGCTCAGTGGATTAGTGAAGTGGTTGATTAGCAGCTGTTGGAGTCACTGTGAGTTTGTTTCAGCAGAACTGGCACTTCAGCCCACAGCCCTCCCTTCTCTGTCAGGCCGTGGGGCTTGGCTCCAGGCGCAGTTAAGGTGACCTGAGGTGGTGTTTGGTCAGTTTAGGGGCAGTGCTTGGCTTACAGGTTGTGTGAGCAGCTCGGGCAAGGCCAGCCCTGGTGGCATCAGGGTCATGCCTGCAGCCAGAGGCTGTCAGTGCCAGGCAGGGCGGCGTGGCACAGAGATCCTCAAGTGGATGCCAGTGTGGCAGAATCTGTGTGGTGCAGAGACTCGCTGGGCGTAGCACGCTGCTGTGGGGGAGCTGAAGACAAACCAGACCACAGACGAAGCCTGGTTGGAACCGATGAGAGGCATTTGGGGATCGTAGTCACTCTGGATGAGCAGCAGTTGCGAGGGGCTGTCCTAGCCCTGGCAGTGGGAACTGTAGTTGAAGCAGTCAGGCTGTGGTCAGGTCACAGAGCTGTGCAGGCTCTCTGCATGTATCCAGACTCATTCTCATGTCTGGTGTGAAGTGATGGGATTCAGCAGCACGGGACTCTGAAACAGCCAAGTAGCATATCAAGGCAAAACAAACATAGTGAGTAAGTTAAATAGTTCAGGCAATCTAAAAATGTGAGTCTTAAACACCATATCATGTAGCAAGATGAAATTACCAGCTTTATTTTTGGTTTCTTTAATGTATTTTTATCTAATTGTGGCTGACTGTAAAATACCATTGGTCTAAAAAAAATGAGGAATTGTGAGTTGACAGTGGTTGCCCCTCTTGCCAGACTGGTTAATGCTGTCAGGTTCTGTTTTTCACTGCACAGAGTTTAACTGGTCTGTTGTACTTTGAAACAAGTGAAGCAGAGACTCTCAGGAGCTCTTCTAACATCATCTCTGTGTTAAACTTGTGCCTCAGCCTTCTGAACATATGACATGTGACATAGCAAAACATACTTGGCTTGAGCTCTCTTAATTTGGCATATTTAACATGAGCAGTTGCTTCATTTATCTAACAGCATTCACACTGACCCTCACAGATGAAGAGCTGCATCCTCAGTGGCAGCCCCAGCTCCTCTTTGCTTTCGCAGTGCTCCTCACATTTCCCTGTCGGGTTGCTTCACTGATGCTTGTACCTTCCTTGAAGCACTTGTAAATTTTCATGTTTTCTTTGTTTTTAAGGAGTTAGCTAAGAGGACTCCCTCCAAGCATCCTGACCACCCAGCTGTGCAGAGCGCTCTGCAGGCAATGAAGACTGTGTGCACAAACATCAACGAGACCAAGAGGCAGATGGAGAAGCTGGAGGCACTCGAACAGTTGCAGTCCCACATCGAGGGATGGGAGGTAGGATGCAGGACCAGCAAGCTCCCTGGAGGCAGCTCGTGCACAGCTTAATGGGTGAAGTTTAGTCACTCATGCTGTGTGTACAGGAATTCCTGTTCCTACGTGATGTGTAAATGCTCTTGGAGATGTGAGCAGCATCATTCTGAGGGGTTTAGACTCCAGTGTTTATTTTGGGTTGCAGGCTGCTGCTAAACTCAGCAGAACAACTGGATTATGAGAGAAGGAAAGGTGCTAGGGCTGGAATGGACTGACATTTCAAATGGGCAGATCTCACTCAAAAGGCAGATATAGGAGATGAAACCAGGACGGCTCTAAATAACCGAAGTTTCTCTTTCCATGCCTACAAGCCTTTAGCTTTTCTGGGAGCTTTGAATGTAGTTGACTTAGCTTCACATGGATCTCCTGTATGAAAGATAAAGGTTGGATTAGCAAGTGTTGGATTAGAAAGCAACTGGGCTATTTGTGCTTGCTCCAGTTAAGTTTACTCATGGATGTGTTTCTAGTGATGTGTTGATCAGGAGCTGGTTCTGTGTAGGAAGAAGCATTTATTATGAAAGGGAAAAAAATAAGAGAGGGAGAGAACTAGAACGTGAAGCTTGGGTTGAGGGAAGAGGAAGTCTGGAAAACTCAGTAGAAGTACTAGGAAGTCAGGATGGTGTGCAAGGGGTTGGCAGCTGATCTCGTGCTGGCTTTATCCGAGCCCTGGAGTCAGCAGAGCCGGAGGCTCTGAGAGGTGCCTGGTGGGCAGACAGTGGTGGGGAAGAGTCTCCTGGAGAGGTTGGCAGTCAGTGAGTCTGACAGAACCTCGAGGCTGATCGCTGCCAGCCCAGCACATCTTGTTGCAGGTCATGTAAGCTTCCTCACGGTCGGATTCCTGGGTGCTCTCCATGACTCTCTTCTGGGCTGTTTTTTGTCTTTTGTGTATTAAACCTTGCTCATTTTTTCCCTGAAGGATGTTCTTGGCTTCCAGCTAAAGACGTGAGAGCAGCCCAGAGATCCAGCTGTGCCGTTTGTGGACAGCAAGCTCAGCAAACCAAGTCATGTGGTGTTCTGTATAGCAAGACCTCTAGGAGCAGATAAAACATTTCAGGTCCAATGCAGCTCATGGGTCATCTAGGCAAGAGACATGGTTTGAACTCTGGAGCCTGGAGCATGACTGCTGCAGTGTCCATGATGCCATAAATGAAGTGATATCCAAACTTAATGAGTTGTAGGGTTTAACTAATCTTCAGAAACATTCTGGGGCTGGAAACGTTTCGTTTCTATACACTGTTTTGTAACACACACACTCAACTCAGAATTTCAAAAATGAAGAATTGTTTTCCCTCCCAGTTAGCTGTGGAACATGTCTAAGCTATTCTGGTGGCTTACTGAAGGAAGGAAGACTGACCTTCTCCATCACAAATACAGACCAATGTACAGGATGGCATTTCTTTCTTCTGTAGGCATAAAGAGGTTTGACTGACAATGTCCTGTCTTCACTCTAGAATAAAGTGCTGTGTTTGGAAATAACTGGGTTTAGTTCTGTCAGATGTATTTCACCATTTATTCCTAATGAGAAAGCCTCCTAACTTCTGTTTTGGAAAGCTGCAATTCTGAGCTAAGTACATTCTGAGATGCACAATGCAGGGCTGTAAGTCACAGAGCTGACTGTAGGAGGAGAGCTATAATGCAAATTTGTGCCTATTTTTAGTTTGTGTGATGGCAGTTTCTCCTGTGAAATAGAAAATTTCCCTCCTCTGTTGCATGGGTATGAATTCTGAAGCACTGATGCCCTGTCTCTATGGGTATGTACCACACACACTCACCAAGGCCTGCAGCTCCCAGCTGTTTGAGGCCAAGGCACCTAAGATCAGCTCACTTAGAGCCAGGTATTTCACACCTGAAGAGGCACGGCCTGGCTCTGCGTGGGGCTCGGTGTGCCTTGGGACTGACGTTTCTCTCTAACCAGCCCAGCGGTTTCGCTGCTCTGTGGCTCTGCACTTCTGGCAGCTGTTCCAGTGAGGAACAGCACAGCATCATTCTCCTTCTGCAGGGTCTCTGTGTTCTCCAGAGCCAGCTGTAGCTTCACCCAGAGCAGCAGTTGGTTTTTAGAGCAGTTTCCTCAGTTCAGCATTTTCTCTGGAGCATCTTCCCCCACCAATCTGCATCTCCCTGTGGAGTACAACCATCACTGTCACTCAGACACTGAGCAGATCCTGGCACCCCTGTCAGTTGCTGTGAGACACGTTGTGATGAGGGGGCACGTCAAAGTGAGCCCTGGCTGGGAAGCCACTGAGGGCTTGATCAGAGTTCTGCTCATCACAATGAGCCCTGCTCAGATTCATTCTTTTGGGAGGCACAGAATCCTGTAGCTGTGTGTTACGGATTAGTTTCAGTCAGGTCAGTTTGATTCTGGTTAGTCCTTCTGGGAAACAAAGATTAGTTTAAAAAAAAGGAAGAGAAAAGCAGATGATGCATAAGACAGCAATTTTTGTGTGCAGTGTTTTTGTTTGCTTAGTGAATAACAAGTTAATATGCTGTTTCTGCTAATGATGTATTAATATTTCTGTGGGAGAAATCCTCCCCACAGTGAGTTCCTTTTACTGAGCAATTGCTACATACCCCCAGATTCTCAGAGTCTGAAATGCACAGGGAAGCAAACCCCCCATCCCAGAACAGCATGAGCTCTAAAATTAGTGCTTAGGCAGATCAGTCGTTTCAGAATTGTCTGTCATTTGCAATTCCACCAGCTATGATGCTCTCTTTCTCCTTTCCTCCTTTCCCCTGCCACACCTAGGTCACTTAGAAGGTGAGAAATTCTGCATTGTCTCTGGAAACATAAGTAAATCTTACTGTGTTTCTTACTACTGAAAACCCTCTCGAACTGGTGTAAGTGGGAAGTAGGTAGGTCAGCAGCATGCAGGAAATGCACCGACAATCTTCAGATACCATCAGGGTCTGATGGAAAAACAAAGATTCGTAGATTTTAAGGTGAGAAGTAACTGTTGCCATTGCTTTACTTCCTGCACAAAATAGGTCAGATAATTCTACCCAGTGGTTCTTGTGTCTGTGAAAGGTTGATTGCAGTTACTGATGTCACTGTGCGTGATGCTTTTGCTGTCTTTGGGTGTCTTTTGGTAGATTAAGTACTTGATCTTGAGGCGCTCTGAAGTCTTGATTTCTCCAAGGGCAAACCACATGAGGAGAATGCTGTTGTACAGTCAGTTGGTTTCTGTTTCCATTTGTGTGTGTTCTAATAGGGCCTCTGGGGTCGTAATTCTGAGATAAAGTGATTTCTCCTGGCCATAGTAACAAGGGATTTTCAAAATAACAAGTGTATTAAGTCTTTCATAGAATGACTAAGAAACTACAAGCATATCAGACAGCAGATGGAAGTATTGCATCTAGCTTGTTCTTGCATGATTCTATCCAGCATGTATAGAGAGGCAGATGTGGAACACACAAATCAGTGTTGCATACTTGGCAGCCCTTAAAAGCTCTGGGTCCCAGCACAGGAAGGACATGGACCTGTTGGAGTGAGTCCAGAGGAGGCACCAGGATGATTAGAGGCATGGAGCAGTTCTGCTGGGAGGAAAGGCTGATTCCCAACTGTGTGTGTTCAGAACATGGGAACACTTGGAGTTTGCCTGTCCTGAGAGTGACCTGGGTCAGTCCCACAGTCATTCTTCATTTCAGCCACACTGCTCTGGTCTAAAGGGCTCCATTTAAAGAACTGTGTGATCACTTTTCCTAGGAACAGTCTGAGTAACAGTTTGGGCAGTCAGTGTTTGGGGGTGGTCTCTTGTGGTTCCAGCTCCCAGGCTGCAGTGCACGCAGTGGCTCAGGGCGTTGGTTTGCATGGCTGTGCTTCCAACCTGCATGTCTTGACTGAGCCCCAGACGAGGGAGCAGCTGTGTGCACTCCCAGCAGAGGAGCTGCAGAGACATACCACCAGCAAGAGGCTTTTTCAGAGTGACAGTATCAGAGCTACAATGTTAGGGAAATGCCATTACCCTTCTATAAAGCTTTCCTAAATCCCTCACTTGGGATATCTGCAGTGATAGCTCAGGGTATGAAGGGAAGACTCATGGTCTTGAGAGGCTCACAGTGCAGCTGCTTTGAGAGTGAAAGACCTCTTCAGGAAAACAGTCCCTGGGAGTTTAATAGGGAAGATTTATTGTAGTGTATGTATGTAAGACTCCAAAAAAATACTTGTAAGGGAAAACATGATATGTTTAGCCACGTTAAGGAGTTGAGACCTTCCTCCTTATGAGTGCATCAGTTTAATGGCATATTAGTAAAAATCCTTTATTATGCACTCACAAAAATGGTAAAAATAAACAGTTTCTCTTTTTTTTATGTTTCAGGGGTCAAACCTGACAGATATCTGCACACAGCTCTTGCTGCAAGGGACTTTGTTTCTCAGCAGGAAACATCCAGGAGAGAATGTTCTTTCTATTTGATAATCTGCTGGTCTATTGCAAGAGGAAATCCAGGTGAGTCCGTCTGTATCTCCAGTTGTGGGGAGGATGTGTGGGGAGGAGGTGTGCTGCTCTGCAGGGCTGTCACAGGTGTGCCTTTCCTCTGTTCTTGGCTGTTGCTGTAGGACAGAGAAGTCACTGTGTGGTAGGATAAGCATGCCAGGCAGTAAGTGTCCCCCCAGAAGTGTGCAGCCCAAAGACCAGAAGTTGATGCAGTGCAGCCAAAGCACAGGGTGAGTTCTTACAGCTGAGAAGCTTCCAGGGGCTGATGGGTCTCCAGGAGTGATGTGAAAGTGCCAACTTTCATTGTTCTACTGCCTTTTAAGCAGAACTTTCCTGTTTTACAGGAGGCACTACCAAGCTCCTCTGTAGTTTGGCTTGATTTTGCAGGAGGCTGCTGCAGCATTTGGATTTTCCCGAGGGAGAGATGCTGTTTATCTGTCTGACAGTGCAGCTTGAACTGACGAGATGTCCAGGAACTGATTCTGTGAAAAAGCAGAATGTTTCATTAAGTCTGCTGGGAATTGCCTGATGTAAAAGATATATTTAGATCCCCGAGTGACTTTAATTTTGGATATCTGTGCTGTCTAGCTGCTATTTATAATTAGTCCAGGATGGAAATGAATGTATTTTCCTTTGGCTGGAGTGCTGGTCTGGCTGCTCAGCAAACATGGTATGTTAGTGGGACACACCTCAAGAGAACAACAGAACTCCCCAGAGAACTGTCTGTGTGTGTTCCTAGTTTGAGATTGAGTGACTCGGTTCTCCTCTCACTTGTGCTGTGCTGGAGTTTCTCGTGGTGGAAGGGGGCTCTCAGAATTCAGGCCTCACTGTTTGGTACATGCCAGCAGTGCAGCATTTGAGTCTGGCGTCATCTCTTTTCGCAGTAGCACAAATGAGGAGCAGTGCTGTTGGGACCAGTGTGAGTTGTGTTTAGAGTGCGGATTGGGTCCGTGGTTTCAGCTCCAGGACAGCGATTGCTCCTTTTGCAGAAGCTCAGGGAAGGCTGGCAAACTGATGACATAGATTTTGGGGGCTGAGTATTGTGTTTTGTTTTTTGCAGGATCACAGACTGCTGTTTAAATTGAATCCTGATGTCAGGAACAGTATGTTTCATGTGGGGAAATAGGCTGAGTGTTTAAAGGTTTCACTAGGGCTGCCAGGACAGCTTTTCTTTTGACTTCCACAGTCGTCTTTAGGAAGTGATCTAATAGCTCCAAGAGCTCAGTCTCTGCCCATCTGATTGGATGTAAATGTATGGGCATCACTAAATGTGTATTTGTCACTAAACCTAGTAGTAAAAGAAAAAGATATTCAGAAAAACTTGGTGATTCGCCTTTCACCTCAGTTTGCTGTGGATATTTCACTCTGACAGGAAGTTTTCTCCCCAGCTGTTTCTTATTGCAATATTCTTTGAATCTCTTGAGCTCCTGGCAAGCTGCCACAGGAGTCCCTTCACTGACCAGAGTCTGGACACCTGCCATCTCCTAATGATCCTTTGACCAGTCGTGTTCCGGTTCACATAGCAGGGTTGTTCTTGGACACTAAACCTCAGCAAGTGTCACTTGGAGAGTTTGAAACCTATTCTGGACTTAAAAATCAGAACTTAATTAGCAATAAAAAGTGCTTTCCTGATATTTTTATAAGAAACTTCAACAGAGACACTATAAAACTTATGGACAAGGATGTAGACTTGGGTGCAGAATGGCCACATCAAGACTTCCCCGTACAGTGACATGTAACACACGTGCCAGCACAGGTGTCACTGGCCTCTTTACATGGCTCATCTCGTGTTTGAAGCTTGGTTCATGCCACAAATTCATCAAAGCCTTAGGCAAGGAGAGGAGGCAGATGTGAGGCCGTGTCAGGTGACACCGCAGTCCTCATCCCGAGCCGTGTGCTGTTGAGGTGTGCTGGCCTTTCCGTCAGTCACGAATGTGAGTCCTGCAGGCAGCCACACCTTCACAGAACCTGGCAAAGTGAGCTCGTTAACCAGTGCTCTCACTGGTGAGAGCTGCTCAAGCGTTCCAGTTCTCAACGCCAGACGTGGACAAGTACCACGAACCACTGTGCTGGAATCCGAACAGTCGTATCTCAGATGATTTATTCATGTCTTTGTGGCACTGTTTGCCTATGTGTTGCTAACAGTAGATCTAATTGCAGAGTCACTGGGAAAAAGGCTTCTAAGAGGACAAAGTCAATCAATGGGTCCCTCTATATCTTCAGGGGCCGAATAAATACAGAAGTCATGGAAGTAGAGAATGTGGAAGATGGAACAGGTAAGAGACCAAATGTTGCCTTTTAACAACACAGTAAGTTCAGGTCTTGTGTTGGAAGTTGGTGCAAAAGTACTTGTCCATCTCCTGTAGTGAAATCTGAAGTAACCTATGAAACTCATAGTGCTTTCCTTATGGGACCAGTTACATGGCTGAAAGACTGGACATGCTTTCAGGCACTAGTCCTTGGGTCTGAAATGGCCTTATGAAGAGTTTGTGCAGCCAGAAACTTGTCTATTTTTCTCCTAATCCAAGTTAATTTAGTAAAAGATGCTTTTATCTTCTTTCCATCCTTAATTTTCTTGCATCTTAAGCCATTGCAGCTATAATAACAGAGCTTCGGGATCTTGTTCTTGTTTAGAATGCTACCAAATACTAGTCTTAGAATCAAATCAGTAGCATAGAATGTGGTCATGAACAAAATGTGGGAACAGCAGTTGTGTAATGATTCTTGTGCCCTGGCACAGGCAGGAGGCCTGGGTGGGTTTCTCATTTCATCCACAGAGGCCACACCAGCCCCTGCTCCTATTGCAGTGAGTCAGGGATTAACATTATGTCCTTTCAACAGCTGGCACTTAGAGTTCCCTTGTCCTGTGGCCTAAAATCCTGACAGTGGAAGAACTTAGTGCGTCCCCAGAAACTCCACCACTGATAACCTGGACAAACATCATAGGCTGTTTCCCTGACGTTGTGTTTAAAAGGTTTCGGTTCTGCTTCTGAGGTGAAATCACCAAGTGTCACTCTGGGCACATTCAGTCAGTCTTAATATTTGCAGTTCAGAGGGGTCAGCACAGCTGGTGCCATGGGCACTCAGTGAGTGAGGAACCACTCAGAAACCAAGGTGTTCACAGACCACGGTTTCACCGCGCGTGGCCCAGGCTGCTTGGGTTGGAGAAGTCCTTCTGCTCACTGTGTGCTCTGTGCTTTGGCCCTTCGCAGCCGATTACCACAGCAACGGCTACACGGTGACAAATGGGTGGAAGATTCACAACACGGCCAAAAACAAGTGGTTTGTCTGTATGGCCAAGACTGCAGAGGACAAACAGAAGTGGCTGGATGCTATAATCAAGGAAAGGGAGCAGAGAGAGAGTAAGTGGATGATGGATTTTACACTTCACTAAATGAACCTGTGCACACAGGAGAAATGTATCTGAAAGAAAAAGTTGCACTTGTTCCTCCATGGGCAGAATGAAAATCTGTCCTTAATGACAAAGAAATTTGTCATTTTGAAATTTGTCAATTTGAAAAAAATATTGCTGAATTTGTGCTTTGGGGTTTTATAGACTTGTAACCCTTCAGGCACTGGAAGGGGCTCTAAGGTCTCCCTGGAGCCTTCTCCTCTCCAGGTGAACACCCCTAGCTCTCCCAGCCTGGCTCCAGGGCAGGGTGGATCCAGCCCTTGGAGCACCTTCATGTCCCTCCTTTGGTCTGACTCCAGCAGCTCCATATCCTCATGCTGCTGGGGACCTCAGAGCTGAGCTCAGTTCTCCAGGTGGAGTCCCACACGAGCAGAGTGGAGGGGCAGGATCCCCCTCCCCTGCTGCCCATGCTCTGGGGGTTTTGGGCTGCCAGGGCACATGGCCAGGGCAGCTCCTGCCTCACCCACCAACACCCCCAGGCCCTTCTCCCCAGGCCTGTCCTCAGTCCATGCTGCTCCCAGCCTGTATTTGTGCTCAGGCTTGCCCCAACCCATGTCCACCTTGCTTTGGGCTTTCTCCATGTTCTGTAAACTGTTCTGCTTTGTGATGTGACCATAACTTTAAAGCTGCTTTCTA
The DNA here is from genome assembly GCF_000695815.1 of Acanthisitta chloris. Classification (NCBI taxonomy): domain Eukaryota; kingdom Metazoa; phylum Chordata; class Aves; order Passeriformes; family Acanthisittidae; genus Acanthisitta; species Acanthisitta chloris. Next base: position 59,886 of record NW_008686785.1, on the reverse strand, counting down.
AAATGGAGAAGAGAAGCTGCATCTCAGTGGTGCTAAACTCACCAGTGACAGTTATGTACTCAGATTAAAAGTGACCTTATTTCCCCCTTAAATGAAAAATTAGTCAGCTGATTTTTGTGTTTCCACCTTTTTTTTGCCATTTGGCCTCAGTTTTTGCTTTGTGCAAACATTTTATCTGATATTAAGGATCTGAAGGCACTGCTGCTTCATATTCCAGGTTTGAAACTGGGCATGGAGAGGGATGCATATGTCATGATCGCAGAGAAAGGAGAGAAGTTGTACCAAATGATGATGAGCAAGAAAGTGAACCTTATCAAAGACAGGAGGAGAAAACTAAGTACAGTTCCCAAGTGCTTTCTTGGCAAGTAAGTGGCATTTGAATTGAAAAAGGTCCTTTTGTACCCATTAAAATGATGGACTCTGGATTTTTCTGGGGATGGCATTGTGGTGGCAGATCAGGTGTGCCTTGCTGCAGCTTAATAAACAAAGCCATAGGCCCCGTTAGAGCTGTGATATATTAGAACCAGTCATTGATTGAGTGTTGCACCATACACAGGCTGTGTAGTGTGATGGCTCAGTCTGTCCCACGGAAACTCGTGCAGCTGCTTCAGATTGGCAAGAGGACCAAGAGCAAATATCTTAACACCCGCAGGCTCAGGGCTGTTGGTGTCCTAACCTGGGTCTTCTTTGCTACACAAGCAAATGCTTTCCAGGTGATGCTTATATGCAGCAGAACTCTCCAAGTCTCAGGACTGAATTCAGTTTTCCTGTTGGTCAGTGTAACAGACACCAGTTATTGTGCATCAGGAGACCTGCTACATTTGTTAGAAGTATAGAGCTTTATTGGCTGGAAAAAACCTTCTTTAATTCAGGCTAGATACTGCAAAATACTCACAGACTGATTGTGAAGGATGCCGTGGATGAGGCAGCAGAAGAGAGACCCTGTGGGTGCCTTGGGTCAGCGGCTGGGAGCAGTGAGGCTGCTGCAGGGACACGTCCTGCATGGCACGTGGGAAGACACAGGAGTTGACCTGAGAAGGCTTTTCTGCCTCAGCTGGTTATGACAAATGATCAGCTTTGGGAGGGAGAGAGTTCTGAGAGGCAGGTCATCCATCCCCCTCCCTTCCCTGCCCCAGTTGGCGGGCAGCATTCCCTGCCACGGCGGGTGGAGATGTGTTCTGCCCGACGAGCAGCCTGGGAGCATGAGCTGGGGACACTGCAGGTTGAAAATATCTTCATTTTTTGGGAACTGATTGCTTTGTATTTCTTCACACACACACCCACTCCTGCAGTTGGTCTTGTTGGATTAAATTTGAAACCTTATAGACCTGATCTGGCATTTCCTATTTTCCATGCAACAAGAAGCACCAGATCAGAAACTTAAGTTCTTCCAGTGCTGCTGTATATGAGTCTGCTGGGGATTCCTTGATATTTTGCTTAGTTTCAGGTCTTATCCAGGATTTCCTGCAACTCATTTTCCTCTTAAAATGTCTGTTTTCTTGCAGTCTGTCCTGCTCATTGCCCTCGGGTTGCTTGACAGCTACCTGGCCTTCCAAGAGTGAGGACTTGACCTCACTTTGCCAATGGCTAACTGAGCCCAGGCTGAGATACCTACAGGTATCCTGATCCCTGACAAAAGGATTATTTCCCCCAATGTTCCAGCCTTCTCCATAGCAAATAACTCTGCTGGTATTTTTTCAGCAGTCATTTTTGGTGCAGTCCAGGGAAGCTCCATGGAGTGCAACTCAATCAGTGCATTCCAGTCATGACTGGCAGGTTTGGTATCATTCCTGGGGCTTTTCCCCAAACAATAAATATTGGCTGTGGCTTTTTTATTTTTGCTCAAGGGAGTCAGTCGTAACTGTGTTGGGATGTGGGTAATGGTGTTCTGTTACCTGCAGCTCAGAGCAATGCCAAGGCCACAGATTTTTCTCTGGCCTTTGAATATCAGCAGTTCATAACTCAGAGATAAAGTGTTTTTTCGGGGGAAAAAGCATGAAAACATGGTCTAATCCTAATACCTTCAGAAAGAGATCACATTATTCATGTATAAGGCTGTGTATTGAACTTAACTTCAGCAACTGACTGGCTTGAGTGCAAATCCCTTTTCCTGATGGCTCCTTGTGGTGCTTAGGGCTATGACTAGTGATGGGGCTGGAAGGATGTGTTGGGGCAGTGTGTGTCAGTGATGTCCTGGGACCAGTGATGTCCAGCCCTGCAAACCCCTGAGCTGTATTGAGTGTGTGTCTCTCCTAGCAACCGCAGGAGATTCCAAACATGTCTGATCAGATTGCACAAACCTGGACGGGTTGGATTTTCCTGTGTATTTCTTGAGTAGAAACTCAGCTGTTCCAAGTCCCTTCACTTCAGAGGTGTAGCTGGGAGGTGTTGTCCTGGCTTGCATGGCAGCACTGGGAGTGAGGATACTCTCAGTTATCCTGGAGAACTGCTGAGGACAAGATGAGGAGACAAATGGAGCTTTGCCATCCACTCTTTGAGTTGATAATTTTTTAGAAACAGTTCAAGGTATTCCTTAAAGATCTTGTGGGATATTTCTGGATCATGCACTTTTCAGTGCTCATAAAACCTTAAGAGCAAATTATTTTTGATTTTGCTTCTGAATCAAATGCCATATTAGTCTTAAAGTAGCTTTTCAGAAAGCCATCCCATGGCTGGGAAGCCTCAGGGCTGTGAGAGCAGCGTTCAGGTGCTTTTCCCCATCCAGCTGGCCCTTTCACAGACACTCCAGATAAACTCCAGAGACACAGCTCCAAGATAAAAGAAGCAGGAAAGCTAACAGGGTAGCTTTCACTGGCATTTGGGGCAGTGGTTTAAGTGCTGTGAGATGCCAGTGATGGAGCAGTGTACAGCAGCAGGGCACCCACCCTGGCTGTTCCCTGGCAGCAGGTCCATCTAGGACCCTCCACAGTGTGCACAGCTTCTCAGGGATGAGTCTGAGGGTCACTCTTACTTCTCCTCCCTCTGCAGCTTATGTTATGTTTCAGCTTTTAAACACTCGTAGAAAGAGTTGAGAATGGCTGGGAAATTGCGAATGAGCTTTCCTGAGCAGACAGCCTGACTCATCACTGCTCTGCTTCAGGAGTTCTACAAACCTCTGCTGGTTTCCATGGGATTCCCCTGGCATAGCTGAATACATTCTGCTGCTTTTTCTATGCTGTGACAGCTGCAGAGTGGCCCCTCAGCCAACCAGAGTTTTCAGTCCTGAGGTTGTCTAGTTACTCTAAAGGGATAATGTAATCACTGCCTACAGCTTAGGTGAATCCATGCTGCTGAACGTGAAGAGACTGAAAATACTTTGCTGGGCTCTGGCAGGGCTGGATTCATCAGGCTCACCACAGCCTTTTTCTGTACCTGCCGTTTCTAACGAGTGCCATCCTACGTATCAGTCCATTCTGGGCTTTTATTCTGCCCATATGTGCAGCTCTGTCCCTCACCAGAGACAGGTTTTGTTTCGTGCTGCGTGAGCAGACAGACTTAGTATCTTTTGTCTGTAAATTATGAAGCATGATGTGTGTATCAGCCAGACACCAGCTCTGGAAAATGACCTTAAATTAACCTGTCAGTGGGATCTGTGCTCTGTTACTGCTCTGTGCTTGAATTCACTAGGTTGAATCTTCTGTCCTAAATCCTGCTGTGGTTCTGTTAAAGCCAGTGCAATGGCACTGTGGGGCTGGGGACAGAAATCAGACCCAGTGAGGAAAGGTGAGCATGTGTGACCAAGCAAGACACTGCTTGGAGAGGTAGCTTGGATAGAAGTAGCTCTTTTCCCTACTGTGGGACTTGTTTTTAAGGTAATCATTTAATCTTGCTTCCTTTTTCCCCCATGGATGTCTGGACTGCTCAATAAAATAAGGATTTGCAGCATCTTCCTAGGCCCAGCCAGGTCCTCTTTCCTTTTGTGTGCACACAGCCATGAGCTAAGGGGAATGGTGGGAAAAGTCTGGATCTTCAGCAGAGCATCTCCTCCAGAAAGGCAGGAAGTGTAGCCACGGGGTAGAGGTACCATAGCTTAGAACAGTTTTCACACTTGCTCCAGGGAGAGAGTCCCCTGTGGCTGGCTGCTGGCTCACAGAGGCTGATTGTCTTCTGCTCCCCTTTGCAGTGAGTTTGTGTCGTGGCTCACGGAGATCGGGGAGATAAGCAAACCAGAGGAAGGGGTCAACCTGGGACAGGCACTGCTGGAAAATGGAATCATTCATCATGGTGAGTGCTCCGTGCTGTAAAGAGATGTCAGATTTCAGTAGTGCCCTGGAAATGAGGGTGGAAAACCCACTGCAGCTCTTCACATGATTTTCAAATACTTTCCTGTACCATAAGCATCAAATCCTCAAAATATCTAATGATTTTGGGGATTAATGAGTGGGGAAATTTGTGCCATGAAAACAGGATTTGTTGAGTATCCTGAAAGTGTTTATGTCTGCAGTTGCTTGACTTCTCTGCAGCACCTTAGCTGGGGACTATATCATGTGTTACCTTCCTTTGTACTGTGTGTGCCTGGAAACCTGTAGCAATCCATAAATACACAGGAGACATCAGCAGGTGAGAGGAGAGAGGAGTTACTCGCTGGTATGTACAAGACCCGTGGTAGAAGACCACCTCTGACAGCTGCAGTTCCTCCCACCAGCATGCTCTTGCTTTTGGAGCTACAGCATTTTGGGCAACTGCAAAAATGGCTTTAGGTGCTGTGATCACTGTTGTGGGAGTTTGCAGCACTTTGTTCAAAACTCATCAAAAAGGTCAGGTGTTCCAAACTCCTTCACTAGGACTGTTTCCAAAGCCATCTAGTGTAAAAGAAAAAAATCCTGTATTTTATTGTAGCTGCAGTATTTTAGAAACTGCTTTTGTTGGTAGAGCTGTTCAGAAGAGCACATGTGTCTGCACAGCAACGGGGGATTTTGCAGAGCTGAGTCCTCTCTTCAGAACATGGTAGATACCAGCAAATGCCTGGGTGGGATCTACCAGTACCAACTGGCCTACACAGAACATGGCAGGAGGAAAAAGACTCATTTTAATTGTCATGCTGATGTTTTAGTTTCAGATAAGCACCAGTTCAAGAATGAGCAGGTCATGTACAGATTTCGCTATGATGATGGAACGTATAAGCCAAGAAGTGAACTGGAAGACATCATGTCCAAGGTTTGTGTTATCACTCTTAGTTGGAACCTTATGATTTGCATCAAGAAGTTTTCTCTGCCTCTAAATGCCCTGTGGTATGGGAGATCCCCAGGGCTGTTGGTCTGTGTTGTATTAAGCTGTCCAGTCACATGCCATAATAGCATATGCACATTCACTTTGGGGAGAGGAAGCAGAGCTGAGCAGCAAATAGCAGTGCAGTCATGGCTGCACCCAGGACTGCAATTGAATCCTAGTAGAGTAACCAGAAGTCTTAAAAGCAAACAGTAGGCCATAACACAGTGTATCTGCTGCAAACCTGGGCATTATGGTTCGGGGAGGTAGAAAAGATCAGTATTTAACTGCTGTTCCTAATGGTTTATCAAATGAGTTCTGTTCATCTCATATTTGTCCACATGCCCTTTAATAAATTTGATTTGTTTTCTTATGGGCATTAGTTAACGAGTTAATTGTGAGGAAGATTAGTGGGGAAAATGTTGGAATGGAGGTAACGAGAGGTAAAATATCAGATTTTTGGCTGTTGGGGGCAGGGAAAGAAGAGAGATTGACACAGAGAATGAGGGAACCACTTTGAATATCAGTTACTCAACAAACAGTTCTGGCTGAGGAGAGACACCAGGTTTTTGTAGCTTTAGCTAGTGAGTGTGGCTTTGAAAAGGAAAAAGCTGCTAACACCATGCACCTTCCCTTCTCCAGGGCGTGAGGCTCTACTGCCGACTGCACTGCCTCTATACTCCAGTGGTGAAGTAAGTTCCCCCTCTCCAGCCCCTGCTATTTAGTGTCTGGCTTTGTTTAAAGGATGGCGTGTTCCTCTTGAAATCTTTCTTATTAGAAACAGTAATTTTCTGCATTTTCTGGCTCTTTTACTACCTTTTTCCTACCCTTCATGCCCAGAGCTGGGATCTGCACTGCTGCTGGGGCTGTTGGAATGGGTGGTTCTGGGAGAGTGGTCTGTCTCCTGGGAGCTGGTAGCAGGGCACACCTTTGTTTGGCTGTTTCCCCTGGCATTTCCTGTGCCTTACAGGGGGGGTGATGAGTAAGTGTCTCTGATTTGGCAGGTCTTGTGGACTGACTGTAGCTGCTGTGTTCTTTGGGCTCCCTGTTTGAAAGCTGAACCTCCCAGGCTGTCATCCTTTTATGTCTTCTTATCACATCTTTTTGTCTCTGACAAGTCTGATGTTAGCCTTAAGGAGCTGACTCTTAGCCAGGTCAGTTGTGCAAAGCCCCTTACTTTGTGCAGTGCCTTTGGCCTGCTGTTCTTGGGAGACTTCCTCCTGGAAAATCGGGAAAGCTGCTTGCAGGAGCAGGTGCCTGTGCCAGAAGGATCTGAGGGAGTCATACAGTCAAAATTAATTGCTTTGTTGACAGCCTTGGGGACACAGTTTTGCTTAGTTGTCTTCCTGGGAAACCTGGGAGTTTCCACACAGCCTTTGGCTTGATACTTTTCATGAAGCAAACGGAGACTGTTGTACTTTGGGGACAGGATGATATCATCCTTACTGGAGCCTTACTGGAAACAAATGGGGGTTGAAACATAAAAAGTAAAACATTTTGAAAAATCTTAGCTGTAGAGCTGTTCTGGATATGTCTCTGAGGCACTCTGGGGAAATTGTGAGGTGGAAGACTTGTTCCCACTTCCACATGTGATGGACAACACTTCAACACATCAGTGGAGAATGTTCCATTGCTTAGCTCCTGGGAGGCACCAAGGAGGTTCTGCCAAAGCTGCAGTGGTCCCCCCTGTGTTTGACTATCCCCTGCAGCTCGTGGTTCTGATAACGTTTGTGACTCATGCTCTGCCCCTGTTCAGGCTGCGCTGGGGGGTGAGGAGCCAGTGGGTGTTGGAGGTTTGATCCCGATCGGCAGGGCAGGACTGGGCCCTGGGCTGCAGCTGGCTCAGAGCTCTGTCAGCACCTGCAGGAAAACTTTGGGAGGCTCTTCTCACCGTCTGGACACCCCTGCTCATTAGTGCTCAGTGCTGGAGTGTTTTCCTCCGTCACTGACATTTCAAAAGCACATTTTCTCGAGATCAGAGTGCGAGAGGGAAAACCTGTCCAGAAACATCCTCAGCTTTGTGCTGGGTTTAGCACGCTCCAGAGGACGAGTGAAAAGCTGTGTGTAAGCACTCTGAGGAGAGCTCTGTTCTGAGGACACCTCTGTCTGAAGTGCTGTCATGCTGTGCTGGGTTTTCCAGTCCTGCCTCCCTTCCCAGTTCCTCACATCCTGCACTCTGCAGACACAGACTCTGCTGCTTCCATTCACAGTGACCAGGCACAACACGTTGCAGCTGTGGGTCATTAGTAGCAGGATGGATTTTAGGTGGTGCTTTGGTACTAGACCTTGGGAAAGAAGGAGCTTTGTGGTGCCAATGGGGCAGGTTGGTTTGACAGAATGTCCCTGGCACGGCTGGACGGACACGTCCGGACCGTGCCCCAGGCACAGGGAGGGTTTCCTGCCCCAGTCCTGCCAGTGGGCCCAGACCACCCCACGGGGAGAGAGGAGCTCGTCCTTCATGGCCCACTCAGCGTTTGGCCTCTACGAGACTCTCAGCGAGGGGGAGCCAATTAATGCAAATTAATTGCGGTAATGGCTTTTGTGATGTGGAACGAGGAACTGGATCGAGACCACGAAACTTATTTCACATGGGCCAGTAAGCAGCCTTAAAATGGCTTTTATTCTCTTATGAGCTGGATTAAATCCAGCAACCTGGAGGTGAAAGGTGTTAGAGCCCAATGTCCTGAGCCACACAGTCCCCTTATATTTGTATCAAAAATCTTTAGAAGTATTTCACAAAAGACTAAAAACATCAATTATCTCCATGGCTCTGAGAAGAGAAATGGAAGAAAACTGCCAAAAGCATCAAGTTACAATTGGGTTCCTTTTACTTCTTTCAGGACCAGTGCTGCTGGGTGTGATGCCAGTCGTGTTAAGAGGCCTAAACACAACAGTTGTTGTCTTATTTCCAGTATCTGAAATTACCTAATGCCATAAGAGGACACTCTGTACCCAGTTTGATCTGGTTACTGTGTGATATTTTACTATACTAAAGGAAGTAAAATCTGAACAGGTGTGGAGAATCAGGAAGACCTCTCTTGACAGGGTAGGCTAAAAGGTGCCAAATTCCCTGAGCCTAACAAAGAGAGGGCAGAGGGAATGAGAACCATTGAGGCTTACAGGTGGGACTGGCACTGAGCCAGAAGGTGTAGGCTGGGCATGAATGGATTTGGGGTAGAAATAGATGATGATTTCCAGCCCGAAGAGCATGATCTTTAACAAAACTGGTGGTGGTAATATTCTAGCCTGAGTTGCAGCAGCAGCATAGGACACGTGGGGATAACCTCCTGAGCTCCCTGAAGATTGCTTGAAACAGCATCTGGAGAAACTTCAAATAACACTGCCCTGTACTAATCTGAAGGATCTTCCTATTTCAAGATGTCAGAAAGGTTTAAAACTTTGGCTTTTCTTTTAGAGAAAAAGGATGTCTGCTTCTTATTAGTAGCAGGTCACAATAGTATATATAGGTTTAGAGTGTAAAAGAAATGTTTACCATTTTGTCCTGATTTTCTCTGAATTCTCTTTCTTAACTAGAGACCGTGACTACCACCTAAAGACCTACAAATCAGTGATCCCTGCAAGCAAACTAGTGGATTGGCTTATTGCACAGGTAAGAAACTTCTAACATACTGCTGTCTTTGATAAGGAGCTTAATTTTCAGTAAACATCTTATGATTCTCTGAATTTATAATCTTATGATTTCTGTTACTGTTCATTTGGTGAAAACTTGTCTGGCAACATAGAGAGGAAGAAAGTTCTGGGCTAGACTTAAGAGTGGTGAACTGGCAGTTCTCGGGGGTGTTTTCTACTTCTTGTGATTTTGGGAAGACATTTAAAACAACACTGATCTCATTTACCCTGGTACAGTATCATTGAAACATGGAGCCTGAGTCTCACACCAACAACTGCTCCGTTGTCTTTAGAAGCAGCAGTTGCTCCATGTTTGCCTTGTAATTACAGAGAAGACCTGCAGCTTGAGGAATTGAAAAGCTTTGACAGTGTAAAGCTGCCTGAAGGGAGAGTGAGCTTTGCTGCTCCTCAGCACACAGTCAGCTGCATGTTCTGGTTTTGTCTTAAATGATGCTCTGGTTCACAAACCCATTAAGCACCTCTGCCAGAATGACTGAAGGGGTCTGAGTGAGAACCAGGCCTCTTGGATGTTGTCCTTCAGAGCTGTGTCCTGCAATTGCATGTGACATCCTGCTGCATCAGTGAGGCTGATAATGATTTAAGGTGGTTCTGTGCCCAATAACTGAAAGAGAATGGAGCAGTTGCTGTTTTCCTGGTGAGAGCACAGAGAGCAAGGATATTAGTACTGAGCTTGTCATAGCAGTCACATGTGATTTAACTGGGCCTCCTTCATGGGAGGCTGAGGAGAAAAAAAATCTGTGTTGGCCACAGAGGAGAGATGTAATCAGGCTAACCTGGCCAATCTAGCAGCTAATCATGGAGCTGTAAGCAGTTATATTTTATAATTAAAGCATGCTGTTTTGCTAAGGGAACGTTTTGAGGCCGAGTTAGCATCACCAGGAGCAGCCAAGCCTGGTTCAGACCTTTCCTACACAAAGATATTGTTGCCTGAAACAGAAGTAGATTCATGAAGGTTTAAGAGGGTAACATTAAAAGGCATTTCTCCTCAGTTTATTTACAGTTGAAAGAATAAATTGGATTTTTAAATCCCAGCCTCTGTAAAATAAACTACCATTTATCCCATAAAGCAACACAAAGTGAGTGTTGAGAGTTGTTTCATGACAGGATGTTGAAAATGAGGGACAACTTCATAAGACTTGAAATTAGTTTATAGTAAAACTTCAGGTTTATTAATGTTATTTTCTTGGTTTTTCCTTATGTGATTACATAGTCATGCAGTTCCTCCAGAGCTGCCTTGATCCTTTTTCTACTGAGACAACAGTATTTTAGTTCTTAATTTGTACACATCGAGCCTGGTTTTCTCTCAGAAAGGCTCTTGCACAAGAGCCAGTAGTGCTGCTGATCTGTTTTATCCTGTGCCCAAAGAGCACCCTTAGACCACAGTGGTGCTCTTTGCCAGCATTTGCTTGGCAGATTGCTGCTGCTCTTCTCAGGAGGACTCGAGCAGGACTGATGTTCTGCTGACAAGACCAGAGGGCTCTTGGTTGCTTAGAGCAAAGTCGGTGCACTGCTCTGCAGCTGCCACGAGAGCTTTAGGGGAGGAAAGGTTTGTGTGGGATACAGCTGCTGGTTGAGTAGGACTGAAAGCAGTGCCTGAAGCAGCAGGTGCCCTCGGGGCAGGGCAGCCTCATGCCGTGCCCTAAGCCCAGCAGTGCCTGCTGAGTTTCACCAGCACTGACTGGGACTTGCTGCCTGCTGCGTTTGCAGAGTCTTCACCTGTGGCTGCAAATTAGCAGTTGCAGAGAGAACTAAGCATCTCTTGCTCAACTGCTTTGCCCAGTCCTGGCCCTTGTCCTCCTGGTTCCTGTGCTGGGCAGAGATGCTGCCTGGAACAACAAGCAGGGTGTAGGCCATGGGGCACCTCTTCGGGTTGCTTGCTGGTGTTCCCTGCAGAGACAGCGGCTAATTTCAGAGTGCTAGTGTGTGCGGTGGGGAGGGGGAATCACTTCCCTCAGACAGTCGCCTGAGGTGTAACGTTTGTGCTCTGGTTTGCAGGGAGACTGCCAGACGCGGGAGGAGGCTGTGGCCCTGGGGGTTGGACTCTGCAATAATGGCTTCATGCACCACGGTAATGCCCAGCGTGGCTCCCCAGCCACTCAGTCCCTCGGGCTCTCTGGGCTGTGCAGACCTGCTGTGTACACCACTGCAGCCTCCCCCTGGGTCGCTGTGAGTGGAGCTCTGCACAGAGCACCTCAGCCTGGAGCCTGCCAGAGTCCCTCCCGTGGCGGTGGGGAGTGCTGAAGGGACTGCACGGGCTAAAAAAGGAGTGTATTTCTCAGTGCAGCTCTTCCAGAGCCATCAGACCAATGCACAAGACAGAGGCTGTCCCAAAATATCACCAAGAAATGTCAGGTACAAAGTAAAGTTGCCTGGTTCTTGCCTCTTGGACAGCAGGCACAATGCTCAGTGCTGAATCTCTGAAGTGCCAAATTGCCAGGTTAGATGTCTTCTCTGCTCAGTGTTGCTCCTGCTACACTGGGAAAGTAAACAGATCACGTATGCAGCAGTATCAAATTAGCACACACAATAAAAGTAAATGTAGTTTATCCAGCGAAACATTCAGTTTTAGTCATAAATAACATTTGGTCACTGTATTTTGAATAGTGTTGTTTAGAGATTATTTAATATAACTAATGAGAATTTGCATCGTACTTGATAAGAGTGTAAGAATAATTGGTTTTTTTAAAAGAATTTGGTCTGTTTTGAGCCCATGCAAACTTTTGGCACTCACTGTGTCCTTTGCCAAGGAATTCCTTTGCATAAGTCCATACTGAATGAAGAAGTCACTCCTCATGTTTCGAAATTCACTTGCTGCTGTTATTTGAAGCCCCCAGGTCTCATGTTTGAACAAGGGGTAAAGAGCTTCTTCATGCCTTCCAGAATTTTACAGGTCTCATTTCCCTCTCGATTTCTTTTCTCGGCTGGAGAGCCTTAGTCTCTGTGGACACCTCAGGTTTCAACAGCCACTTCACCCCTCCTCGCTCCGTTTATGGTTTTATCAGGTTCATTTAGATGTGGGAAAGGAGCACGAGGTTTCGGGTAGTATCTTCCTCCCACTGCACATGTGTTCTGTGTGCCAGGGAGGTCCCACCGTGCTGTCTGCAGTGTGAGGAACAGTATTGCCCTAAACCAGTGTTAGCTTTAACCCCTAGAGCTGAGCAGCTGAGTGCCAGAGATGATGTGTCTGGGCTGTGTTCTGCCAGGACTCGGGAAATACTCAGGATTGCCTTCAGCTGTAACTTTTGTTTCTCTCTTTCTTTCTCTGTGTAAATGCCTGTTTGGATTTCATATTTATTTTTTCCAGTCCTGGAGAAAAGTGAGTTTAAGGATGAATCCTTATATTTCCGTTTCTATGCTGATGAGGAGATGGAGGGCACCAGCTCCAAGGGCAAACAGCTGC
>NW_008686785.1:46546-47602 GCF_000695815.1 Acanthisitta chloris | reverse complement strand
GAAAGAGTCTTCTGGTAAGAAAGATGTTCATGTAAACCTTGATGTTTCTGTGAAACTCGTATTGTTTTATACTAGAGGAGAATAAGCAGGAAAAGTATGATACGGTAGAAAGAAAATGGGGAGTTGTGCCTGGCGCTAGGCTTTTCCTCACTGCCTAAGTGCTGCTAATGCTTTCACTGTCACACACAAACGAGCAGCCCTGAGTGTTTGTGGAGGCCCCACGAGAGCAATGCAGTAAGTGCAGTACAGTTGTCCACAAAAAATGTGCCTGACTTGTGGTTTGTGCTGCGTTTGGCAGTTATGAGCAGCTGGAATCCTGCGCTCTGCTGTCTGTGGAACATCACTACTTACCTCTTTACGCTCCCGATAGGTCATTGATCCTTCCCATCCTCTGACCCCACCAGAGGAAGTTTGATGGAATTTCCTCAGCACTGGCTTTTGAAACATGCTTTCCTACTGCCATGGAATCTGAGCTGTCTCGGGATAGGCTCCTCCATCCCCTTGCCCTTGAAAAGCAAAAGCAACAGAAACCTTAGCAAGTATTTATTAGAAATGCCAGGGAACAAAGTGCTTTCAGTCTGGAACAACACACTTCAAACAAGATCTAATACCTGTTTATTTGCTCAATTGTTTCTCATTGAAGGACATAAATCTTGACAAACTGAAAAAACATACAGCATTCTTTGCATAGCTGAAGAGAATTTGGATTTTGGCCTGACTCCAAGCATTGTGACCTGGTTACTGCAGAGTGCTGTGAGCTTGTGACCAGCACCTCTACTTGTTAGCCAAGCCAGCCACAACACATATCAGGGCTGGTAGCTTGGGGCTGTGTCAGACATGTGGAGATGAACCTGTGTCAGGGCTGCATGAGAGGCTCAAGGCACAGTCCACACTGGAGTCCCAGGAGGCTCAGCAGAGAGGCAGGTTTTAAACACCTATTTCACATATGCTTTCAAAATTCAGCCAAAGAAACTGGACAGTCCCTTCAAATGTGAAGTGGGAATTGTAGGGGAGAGCTGGCCTAGAAATTGTCCATTCAATCCCCAATGTGAAGTG
>NW_008686785.1:14085-46503 GCF_000695815.1 Acanthisitta chloris | reverse complement strand
TCTTTCCGCTTGTGACACTGAAAATCTAACCAGCAACATGCCCAATTTTCTAAGCTGTCCCTTATCAAACATTATCAAACACTAGCATTGCTGCTGAAATAGCCAAAAATGGCAAACTTACCTTTCAGTCTTCTTCATTTCCTGCCCATCATCCCATCTGAACATCGCCCGGCGAGGACTTCTCCCCTGCAGATAATTATGCCAGGCACTACTTTAACACAGCTCCATGGCTCCTGCAGGACAGAATTGCTCTAGTTCTTTATTTTTTCACTAAGGTAATTTCCTGTAAAAGGACAAAGCTTATAAGCTGATGGAATTAACTTCAGTGGAAAAAGGCCAGTGTTTTAACACAGGGCAGAAGTCATCAGGAGCAAGGAAACAGTTCTCAGTAATTTGTTTTCCCCAGTGGCATGGTAGATTATGAGTAGCTTTATTTTTCCTTTTAGCTCAGTTCTGTTTTATCAGATGGTTCTTAAGTATGTAATGTTTGCTCAAATGCAAGATGATTATCTGGCAGAACTTCCACTCCTCCATTTGCCAGTGGCCAGGCTTGCTTTGTTTTAAAGGGAAGTGAGTTGTTAAGCTTTTCGCTCACTGTTGAAACCTGTATTTGCCATGACTGATATGATTCTAAAGCATATGTACCTCAGTACTCATAAGAGGAAGCAGAAACTCAAGCAAGATTTAGGAAGCTTTCTGTCAGGCATGGCAGGAGCAAACTGAGCATGGCTTGGGGCTTGTGTTTTTCCCTGGTCTCTAGAGGAGGCACCTGCGGATGTCAGGAGTGGTTCTCTCACTGGTCATACAGACCTGTAGCTATCACACCCCATCATGGTGTAGATTTGTGTAGTATGTAGTTTACCTGTGGCACATGGGCCTGAGAGCCTCACTTCTCTGAACCTGGTGGCTGCGAAGACTCGGGTCGTCTGTTACTGGGCACGTGGGATGGATTTTACAAAACAAACAAGTGACTGCTCTTCAACCTGGGAGTGCATTCACCAGTGGGAAATACCAAATACTGATGAATTCTGGGGTCTAAAAGTGAGGTCTCTAACAAAGGATGAAAGACTAGGAGTTAACACCAAAGGCTGTTTCTAATGGAAGAGTTGATTAACCATTGGAACAAAATCTCAAGGGTGGGAATAGATGCTTCGCTTCATAAAGGCTGCAGATCATAGCTGGGTAACTCTGGAAATTCTGCCTTAGTATAGCAGGGGCTCAGTGCAGGTATAACTACATTAAATTTTATGGCTCATGACCTAGTCCCTTTCAGTCTTAAGACATACAAGTCCATATCGATTGTGGCTTGCAATGATAAGTCCAAGTTCTCATCTCCATTCCTCAGCTTCTCAGCTAACTCCATTCTTCTGCAGCATTACCCTGTGCTCTGTTCCAGGTTCTGCCTGAGGAGGATGACTACGGATTCGACATAGAAGAAAAGAACAAGGCGATCGTGGTGAAGTCTGTCCGACGAGGGTCGTCTGCAGAGGTAGGACCCAATGGTCATATTCTGGGGCCTAAGAATGTTTCGATGCTCTGAGAAGGTACAAACCACCCTTGTGAAATCTGTTCCATTTTAAAGACAGTTGACAGAAAACTGGCATTCTACAATTCCTGTGGTAATAAGCTGTTTCTGTAAACTTCCAAGTGTTTTGGCATCACCAGGTGACTTGGTAGGATGCAGCAGTACCTCTGTGTGATGGGAGTGTACCTCAGGCTCATTAGCAACTTTAAATTAAGGAGGGAGGGAAAGCAATACTGTTTTGAGATAGCAAAGGCGTTTGATGGGATACAGGTTCATTTGAGTGAGAGGTGTATTTTTAGAGATGTATTTTTTCCTGAAAAGCATGCACTCATTTCTCTCCCTGGTATTTTTTGAGCTCTACAGAATCAATGTGCTTCGTTTCTTTGAGGCACATAGATGGCCCCAGATGTCATAGGACCCAAGCACTTCATAATCACTTGTATATCCATGCAAAACTCTCATGTGGATAGCAGTGTGACCCTCCACTGGCCAGATAAGGCACAGGTAGACTGAAAGTCTCTTTTTAAAGCTGTTCAGGTGCTTTAGCACCTCTGGAGGTAGGAGAGGGCTCAGCAACTTTCACAGGGAATTGTGGCAGGGCTTCCTGTCCAGCATCCAGGACAGTCATTGCAGGATTAAGTGATCTCAGTGGTCCTGATCCTCCTTTGCTTTATGGTCACCAAAGAAACCAAGCCTATCCTTTACCTCATACTCAAAATCAACATTGGTTGGCCCAAAATTTTATTAACCTAGACCTGTGCTGTGAACCATCACCTGCCAGATAATCCTCCTACCCTTTCTTTGACTGGAGGCCTAGGGAACAGCCTGCAAATCTCTTGTGTTTTAAGACAGCAGAAGCACACAATTTTCTAAGGAATCTTTTTCTTGATCTTCCAAGAGAAACTATCTGTGACCGTGAGCCCTTCTTTTGAACTTGATCTTACAATATTGCTCCAGAAAAGAACTAAATCCACATCTCTCTGAACCAGGAGACTGTCAGCTCATTCTGGACAGGCCAGAGAATGCATTTCATTACATTCTTGGCATTTTTCGTTGCTTTGTGGTACTAGAAAGATACCCAGCATGCAGTTCAGTGTGGCTCAGCAGGTGTAGACCATTTAGAGACCCTGTGTCTGCTGCCATACTCTGTGTGGACAGAAGGTAAGACCTGCAGCTTTGCTTCACGGTGCCCATCACGGTGCATCGCGGTCACTGAGGCTGTCAGACTTCAGGCCAGAATAAGATTCCAGGTTCTCCAGTTAAGTGGGGACAGATCTATTACTTGCATGGATTTATTCAAGATTAGCACATTCTGTTTGAGTTTTCATCCCAGTAGAGTAGCAGACTTTTATTTGAAAGTGACTGACAAGTGCCCTGGTGAACCATCATTGTACATAGGGTATTCCATAGGACAGTGATCCTAGGAATGTCCTTAAGTAGGGAGCAGGTGAACCCTGGTGCCTGACCTTTCAGAGGTGCTGCCAGTGATGCCAGGTGCTCTGTGGTGTTTGTCTCGTTGGCAGATGGCTGGGCTGCAGACGGGGAGAAAAATCTATTCCATCAATGAGGATCTGGTGTTCCTACGCCCGTTCTCGGAAGTGGAGACCATCTTAACCCAGTCCTTCTGCTCACGGAGGCCACTTCGGCTTCTGGTGGCCACCAAGTCAAAAGAGTAAGTGCCAAGATGGGCAGGCAGAGCAGATGATCAAGAAATGCAGTTACTAAGTAGTACTTCTACAGTTGTAGTGAAACCCGTGTGAACACTTTGCTGCATGGAAGGTGTTCAGTGGGAGAACTAATGACAGATGAGAGACACGAGAGTCACAGCTTGTTTTTAGTGATGACCCTTGGGCTGCTAGGAGAGGTTAGGATGTATTCTCTTTATGCTGCAGGTAACTTTTGGCTTCCTTGTGCACAAACAGAACTGAGTCACAAGGACTGTCATTCTTTCTCAGGTGTGAAGCTCCTCAGACTCTAATACATGTGCAAGGGAAAATAATTTCCACCCCATTAAGGCTTTGATTATTTTTTGGATGACTCTAACAATATCAGTCCTTATAGTTTTTCAGTCTTTTATTGTATCTCATAATGAGACTTTGCCCTGTTAGTGTCTTGTGCATAGAATTAGAGTCTGTAATCCCAAAATGTGCCATGGAATTGAATGGCTCAATGAACACCTGATGCTCAGTTCTAGTCCAGGATATCCTGTCCAGTCTATCTATTTTTTTTATGGAAAGGATCCTCAGTTGGTGTAAGTCAGCATAGCTGCACTAAAGTTTGCCTAGAAATGGAACTGGATGTAAATACCATAGAAACTTTATGCCAAGTGTTGCTCACTTAAAGATGTAGTGAACTAAGAAGTCCAAATTTTAGTTAACAAAAAGAATCTCCCATCTGCCTTGGAGCCTGAGGAGTGGATGATTTCTGCAGGGCTGTTTATTTGTTACTTTTTTTTGAACAGTGTGGGTGTTTTCTTTCATCCAAACCCGGTGGTGAGTGCCAGGGGAAGATGGTGTTCGAACTGCCCAGAGCTCTGACATCCTAACTCAAACTCCTTCTTTCTCTTCTCCCTGATTTATCTGCAGGATCATTAAAATCCCAGATTGTCCTGAAGCACTTTGCTTCCAGATCCGAGGAGCAGCACCACCATACGTCCACGCGGTAGGACGGGGTAAGCACAGAGTCTGCAGTCCAGTCCAGCTGGGAGTGCAGCTGAATGTCTTACACCCGTGTAGAGAGTGTGTGTACACTGATCCAGACAGGCCCAGGTGTCACTTCTGACATGACAGCTTTAGTGACCAAAGTGACAGGACCTCCTGTCACAGCGTATAACCACAGAGCAGGTGTGTGTACACTGATCCAGACAGGCCCAGGTGTCATTGTCCACCTCCTTCTGACAGCTTTAGTGACCAAAGTGACAGGACCTCCTGTCACAGCGTATAACCACAGAGCAGTGAGAGCTCCTGCCTCAAAGTGCTTGTCACCTAAACCTATTCTAAGGCAGTGGTATTGTGCCTGTGAACTGAGTGCTGTGTCTCCATCCCATCAGTACAGAACAAGGAGTAACTTAATTCTGCAGAGAGGGAAACTTGGATACTGTAAGCGACAGTACCACAGAAAGACTTAGGAAAGCATTATCTCTTGAGCTCTTGCAAGCTAGAAATGCACGTGCTTAGTGACCCTGATCTTGTTTCTTCTGAGACTACTAAGGTACAGATTTACAGCCCCAGGGAATAAAAACATAAAGCTGAGGTGACTGATAAAAAGTTGAGGGGTAATGCTGTCTGCTGCTTCCTCGCTGGCTTTGCCTGTGGTCAGCCACAGTTTGGCTCACAGTGTTCTGAAGGTGCTGCTGGTGGACAGATCATATCACGATCTGGACATCACAGAGTATGACATAAGACTTGAAGACAACTACTCCCTTTGCATTGGCTTATACTGCTGCAAATTACCAGTACAAGAGAGAGGCAAACTGCTTTCCTTCATGTTTCTGAAAGGAAAAAAGGCTTGACCAGAGATATTTACTACTTCTGTACCTGAAGTGTTAACTGAGCTACAAGCAAAGCACAGCGTCCGACTTTTATGTTCAGCAGATGCAGAAAATAAGACCTTTTAGTCATATCCCACTTCCTTCCTTCAGAACAAATACGTGTCTCCAGATCAGTGCAGTTAGTGTACAGGCAGCACCCACGTGTGCCCAGGGAGACATGTTCCTTACGTGGCACCTCTAACGTACCTGAAGTGTTAACTGAGCTACAAGCAAAGCACAGCGTCCGACTTTTATGTTCAGCAGATGCAGAAAATAAGACCTTTTAGTCATATCCCACTTCCTTCCTTCAGAACAAATACGTGTCTCCAGATCAGTGCAGTTAGTGTACAGGCAGCACCCACGTGTGCCCAGGGAGACATGTTCCTTACGTGGCACCTCTAACTCTCCCAGAGGCAGCACCCACGTGTGCCCAGGGAGATGTGTTCCTTACGTGGCACCTCTAAGCACTTTCTCCCAGTCTGAAGTACAAGCTGCAGGGCCAGCCAGGCAGATTCTCCTTCTTCAGGATTTTGCCAGCAAAAGACAAGTTGTACTTGGAATAAAACTGTATGGATTTTAAATGATGGTGCTTTAAAAATTACAATCACCCTAACTGTAGATTTCTAGGAGCTGAATTTGGGTATGTCTTGTTCATGTGAATGTGGAATAAATCCACTGAAGTTGCTTACTGCACTCTAGGCTTCCTCTAGTTGGAAGTGCATCACAGTCTGGTTCTGTGGCAAATTGTGTAACAGGCAGGTGTTGTGTATCTCTCAAGTGCAAGAAGGTGGAACACACAGAACAGTTTGGATTTAAGCAAGACCTCAGCTAATGTAATCAAAGGCTAAAAGAGAACCATGTAAGAATCCCAAATCCCAAACAATTTCCCACAGGAATTTCAGTTTCTAGGAGGTCTCTGTTTCTCCCAGCGCTCCTGAACATGTGAAGGATAGACACATCTGTCATCCTTACACAGCACAGCTCAGAGTGAGGGCTGAGGAGCGAAGGCAGGAGAGCATTCACCCAGCTCTTCCACTCTCTTTAACCAGAAACCCTTGGCAAACTTGGCCTTTCTGTCCAACTTCTCTCTGTTGCTGCTCAGGTTCTGAGGCTGCAGCCGTTGGCCTCCACCCAGGGCAGTGTATTTTGAAAGTTAATGGGAATAATGCAGCGCATGGAAATTATACAGACGTTCTGGAGCACTTCACAGCCTACAGGACCAGACAACAGGACGCACTGGTATGAACACATCACCTCAAAGGAAGGACATGGATTCCTGCCCTTCTCTGCCCTCCCCTTTTCCAGTGCTGTTACGCTTGCTAAATATTCAGAAAAAGAACATTGACATGATTTTCTGACTCGTTTACTCCCACACCAGGGTCCTGCCACCACTGAGGGACCTGCCTGCAGGTGCCCATAGTTGCCAAACACCTACAAATAATATGAATACACTGTGTACAGTACTGAAAATTACTTCCTCTTCTAACTATGACTGTATCACCCAGATATTGATTTAGATTTTATGTTCTCTGAAGTTCAGAGAAAAGCCAGGGGGGATGTTGGTGTTTTGGCCAATTTGGAAGACATAGACTTGATAGCTAGATTCACCTTTGGTCCCAACACATGGAGATTGGGTGTTGTTAGTGAGGTCATAGCTGAAGCCTCTCTCTCTCTTGAAAGGGGTTGTACCAGTGGGTGTACAGAACACATGAAGATGCTGAAGAGGACAGAGTTCAACAAGCAGCATCCCCTGCATATCTGAATGGAAGTCATCCTGGCTCCAGAAAACAAGACTCTTCACTAGAAGGAGGTGCAGAGCTGGATCCCCTTCAAAATAGCCAACAGGAATCAGGTAATGATTCTCATGGGGAAGGAAACCCAGGGACAACTCAGGGGCTTCCAGAAGGAAAACCACAGTAGAAATACAAAGTGTAATTATTTTTGTAGAATCTCTCTAGTCTTAGTAAAGTTTTGTAACAGAATGAGGTATGCCAGAGGAAGCACTCGGATGGTGCAGTCCATTCAGGGGAAGAAAAAGTTAAGATACACAGAGAGATCATTCCCCTGTGACTGTTCTTTATGAGAACCAGTTTTGGGAATGGGAAGGTTCAGCATTTTTAGAATCCTTTGGTACCCTTGCAAACCAGGAGTTATGGGCAGTAGCTGATGGAGAGGGAAGATCTGCAAGTAACTCTACCTAGAATAATCTATGTCTTCTGTTATTTCAGATGTTAAGTTACTGTGATCTGGAGCAAGTTTTCAAAGCATGTACCACTGTGTCAGCTTAAGAATGCATAGCTCCTAAAAACGGGTTTGCTTTCATGTTGAGAGCTTATTCAGTAAAGCAGCTGTTAGGGGAGAGTACTGAAGCAAGATCTAGTCCAAAGGACTGAGCCTGTACTCTGAATGCCATTGGCAACTTCTCCAGTAACAGATGCACATCTGCATGGGTCCCACCTGAGGTCTAGTGACCCTGGAAATGGAATGGTCACAGTGCAGCTCCACAGTGCAACTGCTGGAGCAGTGCCCTGGTGGAGCCATGGCAGCAGTTCTCTGGCAAATCTCAGTCTGGCTGTAACTTGAATTTGTTCTCTAGTGACAATGGCATTGCTGTGTGTAAAAAATATTATCTCCTCATCCTGTCCCTGCCCTAGCATCTCAGTCTTACAGCTGCACAGAAAAAGCATCTGGAGCATTTCCCAAAGCTTTTCTTTTCCCAGCCAGAAAAGTGGCACTCTTCCAGAGGGTCACTGCAAACAAGGCTCAGAGATTAACATACTTCACTTCCCTTTGAAAGCTTCTGCCAAGGTCTGTGTCTGAGTGTTGAGCAGAACTAGCAGCAGTATCCTGAGCATGGATGTGTGTCTGCACACGTGGAAGAACATCAGAATGTGCACTGGAGCGTGTGGATTATCTAAACCTCTATCACTGTCTCCACTAGTGGCCAACAGCACTGTCTTCCTCAGAGTGTTCACTCTCTAGCAGTTCAGGCACTCCCTGAGCCAAAGGTTGTGTCTCTGTGTCTTTGTATTTGATGATTCTTCTCAGGCAGTTTCTCTTCCCTGCTCAGGCCTATGTTCACGTGTGCTGCCAGACACCTCTAATGACTTATTTTGGTTCCAGCCCAGACACCACAGACTGTCAGCTCTCCACTGGTCGCTGGTGAAGAAGCTCCTCTTATCAGCCTAACTGTGGATAACACCCACCTGGAGCACGGGGTGGTGTACGAATACGTCAGCAGTGCAGGAATCAAGTCCTTCGTCCTGGAGAAAATTGTGGAACCAAAAGGTTGCTTCAATCTCACTGCAAAGGTACCAGAAAACGTACACAGGCAGCTTCATTCCTACCCAGAGTGGGAAGCAGTGATGCAGCTTATTGCTCTCTGGGCTGGGCCTGGCTCTTCGGGTCAGGGCACACATGGTCTGCTCTTCTGCTTGGAGCTGTGTTTGTTAGAATGCACCAGCTGCAGCAGCTTGTTTGGTATGAGCAGGTCAGCAGATGCTTGCAGGACTTAGCTGTCGAGGCAGAGGGAGGGGAGCCCTCAGCTGCGGAATTCTCACTTTTATCTGCCTGGTAACATATTCTCTGCTTGATGTGCAAGATTAATCTTTTCAGGCAGGAATTTGCTTTACCTCGGAAGAAAATGAAGCAGCTTTTTCCCAGCTACTAGGCTGGATAGGTTGCTAAAGGAATTGAGTGGAACTGCTGCTGTCAGAAGGCAGCAGAGCACCGAGCGTCTCGGTCATCTGTGGCAGGAAAGAGCTAATAGTAAACGTTTCTGTCACATCCCAGGAACATAATGGCTGTGTCCCATGAAAGTGTGCCAGAGCAGGTAACTCGGGTGGGGCACAGTGGATCAATCCCCTTCCATTACTCTAGAGTATTTGAGGAATGTTTGACAGCTCTGGGGGTCACACACAGTGGTGGCTCTCAGGCCATAAAGGCAGTTTGTTCTGGAGGCAGATTTATTCAGCCACGGCAGCATGGGGCTTTGCCACTCAGTGGAAGAAAACTGTGTTCCCTCACTGTCAAGTCTCATATCCCTGACATCCTGTCTTTTTGTTGAGATTTTGGAGGCCTTTGCTGCAGAGGACGATCACTTCGTAAGGAATTGCAGGCGACTCCTGTCCCTCAGCAGTGCTGTGGCCACCATGCCCCAGTATGAGTTCCGGCAGATCTGTGACACTAAGCTGGAAAGCATTAGCAGGAGGCTCACGAACTACCAAGAGGTACAACACTACCAGTTACTGGTGAAGTTTCCAGACAATCCTTCATTGTGATGAGTGGGTCTTAGTATTCTGTACTAACGAATCCAAACTGCTTTGGGGGTGGGTGTCCTGGAGCCATGGAAACAGCTCTGCAAGTTACTGAAATGGCAAGATTGGAGTAAAACAGACCTTGTTTGTTAATGACTCCTTTCAGCTGGTTGGTGCTGTGGGTTATAACATATTATTGCAAGTTAATTTCCACCACGTTAATGAATAAATGTGACAACAGAATGATCCATGTCTTGTTTCCCATGCACGTAAGTACAGTGTATCTCAGTGTAAACAAGCAGGATGTGTGCTGGCTCTGTGCAGCCTCCTGAGCTGTTTGAGAGTGCTAGAAGGTATAGCTAATTGCTTTCATTGCTTTTATGAGCTGTTTTGTAATGTGTTATTCCAGCTGCAGCAGAAGTCTGGATTTCTGGGCTAGGAGTCAGGAAAAGGATTGTCTGTATTGCATCCTAATTTTTTGAAGGTGAAGTAGCACACACCTGCTTTATCTCTCCTAGTTTGCAAGGGAATTGAAAGCCAAGGTGAGCCCAGCCTTCAAACAAGCCGTCACGGAACCACATTCCCTCAGCAGCATGGACTTCTGTCCCACCAACTGCCACGTTAACCTCATGGAGGTGTCCTACCCCAAAAACACTACCTCAGCAGGGAGGTCGTTCAGCATTCGCATTGGACGGAAACCTTCCATTATTGGCCTGGACCCAGAACAAGGTGCTAATTGACTTCCAATTCATACTGATTTTACCTGCATAAAACATTTTGGTTTTCCACTGCTCAGCAAGGTCAGAACAAGTTCCAAGGAAACAGACTTGTGTTTCAC
The DNA here is from genome assembly GCF_000695815.1 of Acanthisitta chloris. Lineage (NCBI taxonomy): Eukaryota > Metazoa > Chordata > Aves > Passeriformes > Acanthisittidae > Acanthisitta > Acanthisitta chloris. The sequence continues at coordinate 36,355 of NW_008686785.1, read as the reverse complement.
TTCTTCCTCCTTGAAATTCTATAGCGAACTCGCAGCCTCCTGGTGTTGTGAGACAGTGATGCCTGTCAGCATAGGGAGGCTGCAGGCAGATGTTTTTGCCTGCTAAGCAGTGTGGGCATCTCATGATGGTGAAGTGTCCTGGACTAAAAGTGACCAGGGCCTGATGGCCGTGCCAGTGCTGTGGAGAGGCTGCATGCAGGGGGACAGCAGGAGCCCATCACACTGCTGTGCTGCTCTCTTTGGCACTGCTAAACAAGTGCCATGCCTTGGAGCTGGAGCTCTGTCAGGGGATCCCTCTGCTGCTAAGTCGCTGCCGTGCAGCGTTTTCCTACAGCCTGGTTGTTGCAGTGCCAGCGTTCTTGTGGTGGCCTCAGGCAGTGTGCTCCCAGGCCCTGTGAAGGGCAGAGTGCAGGAGTGTCTGGGCAGGAGTGCAGAGGAGCCACTCTCCGAGGAGAGGTGCTGGCTGTGCAGGCTGAGCTCGCTGAAGAAGCTGTGCTGGCTCGGAGACGCCAGCGCTGCTGAGGTGGTTAGCAAAGCACCATGCCAAAACAGTCAGCATTTCCCAGGGAAAAGGAGCTGGTTTATCTTCTCCAATGATGTTATTCTGTTTCTTTATACATGCGTGTGTAAGTGTTTGTAGAGCTGGAATAATAACAGACCAACTCCTGAACCTGAATTCGCTGCCTTTGCGTCAAGTGCTTTCAGACACTCCCTGTGCTGTCCACAGGGCTGTATGTGTGGACAGCTGGGCAGTTGCTGCCTTTACTTCCATAATTTAACCTGTTTCTGAACTGCAGTAAATGCAGAACTTCTAGTTGCCATGCCAGGAAAGGAAACAACTTTTTTTTTAAAAGAATGTTTTTGCCATAGAATGTAATTATATAAAATAGTTCTGTGACATTTTTGTTTTCCCTGTTAAAATTCCACCCATCATAAACTGTCATCACTGGGATGGAGTGGGGAAGGTCCTGAGAGTCATATTAACTAGATCCTTCAATGTTTAGTAGGTACCTTAAATCCAGTCTCATATACTCAACATTGCATCACCACTATGGCTGCACCATCCTGGAGATGTGTGACCCCAGAAGATGGAGATCCTGATGGTAGCTTTGGCCAGCAGAATGGAGGAACAGTTCAGGAAGAAAGGGGACTCGGTTTTCTGCTGAAACAAGAAGACTGGGAGATGCAGGACTCATACTTGCACCTTTTTAACAAACTTGACATCGCAGTGAAGGAAATGAAGCAATATGTCTTTCAGATAAATAAGTGAGTACAGAATCCTGTGTGCACTGGGGAGAAATTCTGGTAACACTGAGGCATTAACCTCAGAAAAGGTCTTGTGCTGTCAGCCCCAGCTGTCAGCCTCTTTACTCACCTATCCACACCTGCACTTGCACCACAGCTCCTCGCTGGCAGTGTCAAATCTACTTCTGTGCAGGTCCACTAGTGTATGTGTTACTGTCCTTTGCTCCTAAAAGTCTATCTGGATTCAACAGCCACTGTTTGGCTTACTATATATTCCAAAATAAGAATCTTTTTGATGTCAAGAGCAGTTTTGGAATCCCATATAGACGCTATGAGTTCTGCTCAGCAGCAGCTAAAACATCTCTGTATGATCAACCCTGTATTCTGCTCAAATCCAAATCAGCCCCATACTGGCCACTGAGAAGGAAAGTAACTTTACCCCAGCCAAAACCAGCACATGCAGCAAAACTTCCCTGAGCAGAAAGCACATGGAGCCTTGGCTCAGACATGCCTAGGGAAGGGTGGTCACTGCTGGGTAGAGCCAGCAAGCTGAGGCATTGCCCCAGAGGAGAAACCCAGTGCCGTGGATGAAGAAACAAGCACTGTCAGGGCACCACTGTTCCAGGGACTGAGCTGCACCCTAGAGTAGGAAACAGGACTGGGTGAACTGAGATTCATGGGGATCTCGTGAGGTTTAACAAGACCAAGTGCAAGGTGCTGCACCTGTGTCAGAGCAGTCCAGACTGGGAATGAGGGGACTGAGAGCAGTCCTGCCAGAAGGACTTGTGAGTGCTGGTGGATGAGAGGGTGGATATGAGCTGTCAGTGTGCACCTGCAGCCCAGGAAACCACCCGTGTTCTGGGCTCATCCCCACAGCGTGGGCAGCAGGGGAGGGGGGACTCTTCCCTCTGCCCTGCTCAGGTGGGAACTGCCTGCAGTGCTGCCTGCAGCTCTGGGCCCAGCTCAGGAAGGACATGGAGCTGTTGCAGCGAGTCCAGAGGAGGCACCAGCATGATTAGAGGGATGGAGCAGCTCTGCTGGGAGGAAAGGCTGAGAGAGCTGGGGTTGTTCAGCCTGGAGAAGAGAAGGCTTTGAGATGAACTAATTGGCACCTTGCAGTACCTGAAGGGAGCCCACAGGAAAGATGGAGAAGAGACTGTTCACAAGGGCCTGGAGTGACAGGACAAGGAGCATTGGCTTCACACTGCCAGAGAGTAGGGTAGATCAGGTGTTAGGAAGCAGTCTACACCGTCCCTGCAAGGTGCTGGCAAGGTGCTTCTAATTCACAGTGCTGAATTCCAGCCTGTCACTCCTCTGGTGAGTCCCTGCAAGGTGCTGGCAAGGTGCTTGTAATTCACAGTGCTGGATTCCAGCCTGTCACTCCTCTGGTGGCACTGACAGCTTGTGTTGTACTCTGCAGACTGCTGTCCACCATAACAGAGCCTACAGCAGGTGGTGCCTGTGAGCCTCCATCGGCCGAGGAGACAGCTCCTCCTTCCCTGGCAGCAGAGGAGGGAGATCCCGACAAAGCTGAGCATGGTGGAATCAAGAAGGTCTGTTTCAAAGTTTCTGAGGAGGACCAGGAAGACTCTGGACACGACACAATGAGTTTCAGAGACTCCTACAGGTTAGTCTGAAGATTATGCCACTTTTACCTTACTAATACAATGTTTTGGCATTCTCATCCAGGTATGGATTCAACGAGCAGGTTGTTTCCCAGTCAGTTATCTACTGTTCACTTGGTAGAGTATTCAGTGTCATTGCATTTATTACCATGGACACATATACAGCAAAAAAACTTCCCCCATAACAATCCCAAAATACTAAAGCTTTCAGAAATCTGAATAAAATTAAATAAGTAGGTCTAGCATGACTTTCCCATCCTGTATCTTCAGAAATCTGAATAAAATTAAATAAGAAGGTCTAGCGTGACTTTCCCATCCTGTATTCCGTAGCTAGAAGCTACAGCAGCCCAGCTGAGTCTGGACTGCTTGGTCTTATTATAGCTGCTGTTGCAGGGGGATGTTTCCCTTCGGTTCTGCAACCAGTTTCCCCAAAAGTCTAGGGCACAGAAAGAGAAATTCAGTTTTTTATTTTTAGTGGGCCTTTGAAACCACAAGTGCAAATGTTTATTCAGGTGTCTCAGAGTCTCAGCTTCTGGGACATGATCAGCTGCTGGTTCTCCAGGAATATTTGCTACCAAAGCAAATCTCGCACACTCCAAATCTGTCTTTCTTGGGAGGGAACATTTGGAAACTCAACTTGTGAAGAAATGGAATAACAAGTTGTTGTCATGTCTGACTATTGCAGCTCAAGATCCTTAATAGGCCATTTTTACATTTCTGGTAAGGCCCTAGAGCTGGGAGGGCTGCAGGGACTTCCCTGCTGCAGTCCTGCTGCTTTACTTGCTGTTGGCTGTCACTAGTGCCAGTAGCAATAGGTTCCATCCCCACAGGACTGCAGAAATGGCAGAATGGGAACAGTTTGCATTGGAAAGGGTCTCTGGAGCCCACATGGGCCAGTGTCTTGCTCAGGACAGGGCCAGCAAGGTTGGTTGCTTGGGGTCTTGTCCAGTTGAACACTGGTTGCCTCAGAGGACAGCAAACGCCGTCGGTGACGGAACAGAGCGAGCACATCCACTGCTGAGGTCTGGGCTGAGGCCTCAGTTGTGCTCTGAAGCTGTCTCAGTGAAACCTGCTGCATTTCTTTCACTGCTAACACCTATCCCTGGTTAGTTTAAGCTTCTGTAATTGAGGCTGATCTATTCTGGTAACAAAGTGACAGCACAAACAGTCTCTGTGGGTTTGTCACTTGTTCCAGAATTACACACATAAATACAAGATGAGAAAGATTATTCTGTCTTATCTTTATTAGACAGAGGCAGAGAATGAATCATGTATTACAGATAATAGTTACTCAAGGGGGAATTAAATGTGTTTTGATGGTTTTTGATTTGAAAAACTATTGAGGAGCCACAAAACCAAGCAAATTGCAGACAAGAAATTACCTTGTTTGCGTTAGCCGTGCTCCTTTCCCTGGTGGTGTAATTCATGGGGGGTTGTTCTGCAGAGCAGTTGCCATAAGTATTGATGTTCTTGAGGAAAAACCAGATTTCTTTGATAGTAGATTTACTGAAGGACAGCAAGAACCCCAGCTGGGGTTCTTCAGTTGCTCTTACATTCGCATGGAGATCCAATCTCATGGAGTTTGATTGTCTCTCCTGGGGTTCTTCAGTTGCTCTTACATTCATCTCATAGAGTTTGATTGTCTCTTCCCACTGGATGCCCACAGAGAAGGCTCAGTGCTGTGACCCAGCCAAGGGCTGTGGCCATCCCTGCTGGGCTCAGGGCCCTGCGTTGGCATCCTGTGGTCACTCTGGCAGTCTGGCTGCAGGTCGAGGAGGCAGTGCCAGTGGCCAGTGTGTTGGGGCTGGGTGCAGGGACAGCTCCTGTTCCAGCCCCTTTGCCCTTCTTTGCAGTGAGTGCAACAGCAACCGGGACTCGGTGCTGTCCTACACCAGCGTGCGGAGCAACAGCTCTTACCTGGGCAGCGACGAGATGGGATCAGGTGAGTGCACAGCTCACTCCACAGCTCCTGGCACAGCTGCTAAGGCTTTGCTGATTCTAAGCTCTTGCATACTTACGTTGCAAATGTGGTTTCTTCAGAACTAACCACAAGAACATAGAGATTTGCCTTTTTCTAACATGGAGTATGGCAGAGGTACTGGGCAGGGACGAGTTTCTTTAGTTACTGGACACTTGCATTATATGAAAACACCAAGTATTTTGATCTAAGAACTGGAGATAGAGCAGCAGTGATCTCTCACCCACACCCACCAGTGTGAAGGTGTGGTCTCCTCACAGACTGTGATGTCAGCTAAAAGCTTTTCATCTCTCCATTATTAGGAGATGAGCTTCCCAGTGACATGAGGATCCCTTTAGACAAGCAAGACAAACTTCATGGCTGTCTGGAACACCTTTTTAACCAGGTATGTAAAGCATTATTCTTACACAGAATTGCTTTCTCTTTATCATTGTCAATACAAGAAATTGGAAGTACTAAATTGTGCCATGAGATCATGTTTTGAGGAAGGCAAACTATCAAGATTTTGGGGTGCAGTGCAAGCAAGTATATTATTGGTTTGAGGAATCACTTTTGTTCCCATTCTTGCCTCATGTGATTTAAGCAAGGCTGACCTGCCTTATCCAAGGCATGAGACTAAAGGGAAAAAAGCTTCCATGAAACAAAGAAATGGTCAACAAACTTGTAATCATTTGTATGATACAAATGGATCACACTGACTGATTTCAGGAGGGTTCTCGCAAGTTTAGCCTGCAGATGTCTTTACAGATGTATAGCACAAGAGTTGCTTAGTATTCTCTTACCTCATCAGCATGTATATATATCATCACTCTGCAAAATGCTGTGTTAAATGTGGGAGGCTCCCGAGGCCACCAGGTCCTACTGCTGTTTGTCAGTCATTCCAAAGCACCAACAGTGTAATGGCTTTGGCACTTCCCCACAAGAATTCTGTTTGGATTCTTTTCTGCAAGTCTTGCTGACACTGATTGAAAATACTCCACTTGTAGGTTGATGCAATCAATGCACTTCTGAAAGGACCAGGAATAACTAAGGCCTTTGAGGAAACCAAGCACTTTCCAATGGATCACAGTTTGCAAGGTAAAGAAATAGGTCAATTGTATTTACTAATGTGATTTCCAAGACTTAGCGTGAATGCAGATATGCTATCTGGCCACACAGAGTTCCCTAACTGTCTGGTCTACCCAGTCATGCATGAATGGCAGGTACAGTGTCTGACCACCACATTCTGCATCTTTAAGAGGTCATTTTCATGTGAACTCCTCCAGAAACACACAGAACACTTTTCTGTTCCACACTGCTGAATCCTTGGAGCTCTTTCACAAGTCTCCAAACCCCCTTTGATGTGAACATGTCTCAGAAGGTACCAAGTAGGGCTAAGTCAGATGCAAGGTGAATGAGCACTCTGATGAGCTGAGGAGGGGCTGACCACTGTAGGTCTGAGGCACCACAAGGTTCTTCCTGAGTTTGCTTAATGACTTACTCTGCTTTTCCTCAGACTGGTAATTGCCAGAGTAAACTCCTCCTCACATGGCACTTGTTTTGCAAACTGATTCCCATAGAGAGCAAACAGATGATATGATATTTTCTTTTTCCTCAGGGAGCATGATGGGACTTTGGTCTTAATGGTTTTGGAGCTCAGGATGTGGTTTCTCTTTTCCCTGACATACACAGGACTTTATTTTCTAAACATTTGCTGCATTTCCTTTCCCACTTGAAATCTGAAATGTTCCCTATTATCCCTGCTGTACCTCAGGTGCTATGGCCACGCTACAACCTCTGACAAGCTCTGGCTTTAGTTACAGTGGCAAACTCTAGAGCTGGAGAGCTTTTCTTCCCTGACTCCAGAAATAACTCCTGTGAGGTTCTGTTACATGAACTCGTCTTTACAAACATTCACATTTATGTAGAATGTTAGTCTTTCCATGCATTGTTTGAATGAAGGGAAGAAATAACAGACACTTCCTTTATTTTATTTTGCCTAAACAGAGTCTCATTATTAAAACTAGATTAATTACCCTGAGAGACTTTTGGTTAACTGATGATTCCATTCCCATCACAGTAAGGAGCACACTGCTTACACTCAGCTGGAATCCTGGACCACAGTGTCTGTTTAATAGCTGCCAAAGGTGCCTCTTGGTGGTGGATGGACGTTGGAATGCTCTCTGGTTCCTGTCCAGGAGCAGTTCCTTGGCACAGTTTTTCTGTGTTTCTCTGACTGCTTATGCATCTCATCACTAACAGTGGGGTATTTGGCTTAGTTACACAGCTAAGTCTTGGAGAATAAATTTCCTACTCTGTAATTAAATAATTGGCTTTCATCAGGTGAAAGAAAGCAGAATATTTCAAAACTTCATATCAGCATTTGATCTGATTCTGCGCAGCCAGAGACTCTAGATCTGCCCAGCACAGCTGCCTGCATGGCATTAAAGGCAGGGGAAACAGGAGGGGGTTCTGTGCTGGTGAGAGGGGCAGAGGTCTGTGCATGTCACCTGTGTCCACAGTGCTGAAAGCAGTCAGGGACTGCTGAGTGTGGGAACAGTCTTTTTGCCTCTCTTGGTTCTGTTTGAGAACCGTTTTAGTTCGGTTACTGCTATTGATTCTGCCTCTGCTTTCACCTGTGCACACATGGTGACTCCTAAGCCACTCTCAGCTATGCAGCATTTCCTTAATGGCTAACACACCTCTTGCTTTCTAGAGTTCAAACAGAAGGAAGAAACCACTGTTAGGTGCCGGAATAACATTCAAGCCAGCATCCAGGAAGATCCGTGGAACCTCCCACTGTGCATCAAGAACCTCGTGGAAATCATACAGAAACACGTGGAAGGTCTGTAAATAAGGACAAGTTTGTTACTGGCTTCAGGGAGAAAAGATGTTGAACTAGTCGAGTCTAGCAGCTGATTTTACATTTTTATCTCAACTTGTAAGAAGGCTGTTCTGGGCTCTGGAGGGGAGCAGGTGGAGCAGGTTGTGGCCTGCAGAGTCCTGCTGCTGTAGGGTAAGGTCACACCTGTGCAGCAGTTGCAAAGGGCTCTCCCTGGTGAAGCACTGGACATTGATCCCCTCCTTAGGGGTTCATTTGCAAGTGCTGTTTGTTCCCAGTAATTCCTGGTAGCTAACAGAGCGTTTAGCCAGTAAGATTCTTTGCTTTACACCTTGTTTTTTTCCATCATGAACATGTCTGTGTGAGTGAGGACTCCCAGAGTAAACAGCCCTGGCCATGCAGGGGCAGGGGGGGACAAGGACACTGTTCACCAGATGCGATCGCATCTGCCTTGGCATCGTGTTGACTACAGCATTCCTTTTCTTCACTGTTTTAGATGGGAAGAATCAGCTGCTTTTGGCCTTGTTAAAATGCACAGGTAAGGGCTTTTCAGTTACTGCAAAGCAACAACATGCATACAGAAGACCCTAAGACAGTTTTATGTGCATGCACCTGCACACATCGAAATGTGATGTATTTCCTTAGCACTTAGGTTTTTCCCCTGGCATTCTGTGCTAACATTTCTCCTGCTCTGCACCTAGACCAGCCTTCCATGCATCTGACATCTGTTCTTCAGTTTACATGCTGTCAGTTCACTGTAGCCTGCTCGTGTTATCTGGCTGGTTGCTGATGTTTAACAAGCACTGTATTTCTTTCTACCGTCCTCACTTTTCCCTCTATACCACTCTCCTTCCCAGACAGTCTTTACTGCTTCCTGCTATGGTGAGAACATGCAGCAAAAATGAGATCTATTGCACAACCTTCTGTGAGACCAAGGACTCTGTCATCTTTCCAAACAGAGCAGGAGTGTGGGGAGTTAGGATTGTCTAGAGTGAAATTACAGCCAGGACAAACTAAGGCCTTAAGTGTGCAGGGAGCACCTAAGTCCCTAGGGACATCAGGAACCTGTTGCCATGCACCAAACAGAGCAAGGGACAGGTCTTTCCAAGGAGCTAATGCACAATCTTTTTGTAATTGTAGGACCTATCTGGTGTCTTTTTGTTTGAAAAAGAGGTAATAAATAACTGGAATAGTTTGTCATTGTTTCACTGTGCCAGATTTCAGTCTCAAATCTGCACAGAATGAAGATGAGAGATTTCTCTGGCTCTGTATTACCTCTCAGCTCCTGCCAGGGCTGGTCCATGGGTCTGTCCAAACCAGCCTGTGGAGTCAGATTAGTGACCATAAGGGCTGTTTTTACTGATAGCAGTATCTCTCTGTGTGTGCCCCATCTCCTGCAGCATTTTCATGAACATCCTCTGGAAAGAAGGATGGTTGCCTGTAAGCTGAGAACATGGCCCAGGGCCTAGAGTGTATTAGTCAGTCTATTGTGTTCAGTGCTTATAAAAATAACCCAGACCTTCAAAGCCTCTGGGTGATGTCTTCAGCTTTTTTCCCTAGGGAACACTGCCTTGTCAGTGAGAGCCTGCTGCACGGCAGAGCTTGCTGGAGGAGCTGGAGCCCCTGGGAAGTAGCTCTTCACTTATTCATGTGTCTCTGGCCTGCAGTCCCCTTAAGTGTGACAAGGGTGATTTGACCAGTATGTGGCTGCCTGGCAGGCAGACTGGAAGCAAAGTTAACACGGGGGAAATTCTCCCAGGAAACATAAACCAATTGGTACTGTATGGACAGGCCCAGTTAATGCATTAAGCATATGGGAAGCCCACAAAATACAGATGGATGGGGAAAGATGAATCTCTAATAGCCCAGGAGAAAAGTAATGGCAGAGACCTTCTTTCAATGATTCTCTTGCTTCTGTAAACATAAAAAATAGGGAATCAGCCCAGGTATGGCTGTAACTAAGGAATTATAGCTCTTTCCAGTCAGAAGGAGCATGCAGATGGCAGAGGGAGTAGTAAACAGTCAAGTGGACTAGAAAATCTTTCAACATGCATGTATGCCAGCTATGCTGTCTCTGTCTGTCCACCCAGGTCACACAGCAAGGAGAGGTTATCTGTTCAGCTGGTGCAGAGCTGCAGCAGGAGCTGAATGTCATGCCACACACACAGACTGCTTTGTTGGCAGTGAGATGAAAGACAAGTGTACTCATGAGTTCTTTGTGCTTCTCTCCCCTTCTCTGGCAGATACTGAGCTGCAGCTGAGACGTGATTCCATCTTCTGTCAGTCTCTTGTGGCTGCTATTTGTACCTTCTCAGAGCAGTTACTGGCTGCTCTCAACCACCGATACAACAACAATGGGGAGTACGAAGAGAGCAGCAGAGATGCCAGCAGAAAATGGCTGGAACAGATAGCAGCCACTGGGGTTTTACTGAACTTCCAGTCTCTTCTCTCTCCCACCGTGGTAAGATGAAGAGCTGTGGCACCCTGAGGGCTGCTCACACTTGCCTGTATGATTCCGTGCCACTCACAGCTCAGCCCTTCATTCTGGCAGCATGTTCAGACCCTCACTACAGCAAACTCGAGGTTCCTGCTGCTGACAGCCGAGTGCCCACATTCCTTATCCCGTCATCTTCACCTCCTCACAAATACTGGAGCCCCTGTTACACCAGAACACTGTAGGAACCCATCTGCCTCGTATTTGGAACAAAGCTGCTGCATTTAGGGAGGTTTCAGCTATGGGTGCCACGAGTGTGTCCTGCCACCTCCTGGCGAAGACACACGTTCCCAAACAGGCAAGAAAGTTCTGAGTATTGCTGCTCAGACAATGCCAAACATCTCAGCTGTTGCCCATACCCTAGACACCTGTGGAGGACCTGGGCTGCAGCCTCTCAGGCCCACTCTGCTGGGGCCCAGGCACCACAGCTCAGGACAGGAGCTGTGTTGGCATAGTTCATCTGCACCTCATGTGCAGATAAGCTGCAGCTACAGGAGATCAGCTACCACTGCTGTAAAAATGCTAAGAAAAAAGGAGCTTTAAAAAAGACAAGGAGTTCTGACACTATGGAGAAGGGAATTTTGTTCTGACTTTGTAAACACTGTAGATTGAGTGTGGGGTTTTTTATAAAACACAATCCAAACCATCTGTGCATGTACCTGCTATTTCTTTACATTGCATGGAGCTTATGGACGTGTTTTACAGTAACTGATTGCCTGTTCTGCACAGAGTAAAGTTTGAAGACAAACTTACTCAGTCCTTAAACCTCTCTACTCTGGATCATGTCAAATGGCATCTAAGCAAAGGGTGGCCCAACTTGTATCACAGAGTGAGTGAATGTTAGTAATTACCTGGCTGGGATGGAGTTCATGGAAACTCACTAGGGCAGTGCTCATCCCCCTGGGGAGGTCCCAGCTCAGTGCTGTGCTCAGCTTTGGGCACTCCCTGCCCAAAGGCCATTGAGGCACTGGAGCAAGTCCAGCCAAGGGCAACGAGGGCAGCAAAGGGCAGAGCACATGGGGAAAGGCTCCACCAGAGAGGTGGTGGAGTCACCATCCCTGGAAGTGTTTAAGAGGTGTCTGGAGCTGGTGCTGGAGAAAATGGTTTAGGGGTTACAGCAGTGATAGGTTAATGGTTGGACTTGATGATCTTAAAGGTCTCTTCCAACCTTGATGATTCTGTGATTCTCTAAAAGCTCCACTCTCTGCTCTAGGTCTCCTGAAGCAAAGCATGCACATAACTCATCTCCTGGCAGATAATAACCTATTTGTATCTGTTTCCTTGCTCTACAGAAGGAGGAGCACACCATGCTGGAAGACATCCAGGTCACCCTGTCTGAACTAGACAAAGTTGCCTTCTATTTCAAGCAGCTGGATGAAAGTCTTGTAGCAAGTAAGTATTCTCTCTTTCTTTGAAGCTTTTTCTGTTATGCGTTATGGGTTAATATCCTCCACGATTATAAAGCTGAGGACCATGTCACAGCTGGAGAGCACTGGGCAGGGTCTCTGCAGCATTGCTGCATTCCCTCAGCGTGCACTGCAGACACCGCGCGGAGCAGGACGGCCACGGCGCGCGGCGCTGCGTGCTCTGGGGGCTGCAGCTCTGGCCCGTGCCAGTGTGCCTGGTCTGTGCCTCTGTGCACGGGGGGATGGCAGGAGATGAGCTGCTCCTGAGAGATGTGGTGAAGCCCCAGCTCTTCAGTGTCCAGTGTCCTGCCCTGCCAGCTCTCTCTGCATGTTTATTGGCTATGAGATGCATGAACCAAGATGGGATTTTAAGTCGTCACCATGTTCCCTGGATTTGCATCAAACATCAGGCCAGGTCGCACTGGCTGTTGTCTCTTGAGGGATGCTATTTCAGAGCCTGCATTCTCTCCATAAAGGCTCTCCCTTATCATCATGTGGTGCAGATGTGAGATGTCATTAGGGAATTAACAAACCCAGAGAGCAGTGATTTCACAGCTCTCCTGCTGCCTTGTCTTTATTTCTCCAGATACTCATGTCTTCTACCACGTCGAAGGAAGTCGCCAGGCCTTGAAGGTTATCTTTTATCTGGACAGTTACTACTTCTCCAGGCTGCCTGCTCGGTTTCAGAACGGGGGAAGCTTGAAGCTGCACACGGTGCTCTTTACAAAAGGTGTCTATCAAAGGTTTCTTGAGAAAAATGAGCTAACTAATGATGTTGAAAGATTCGAAATAAAGAGTGACCATGAAGCTCTTAAAGAATGTGGCTGAGACCTACAGACCCATTTGAGCAGATGTTTCTATAGACCTGGGGATGAGGCTTTTCGACAGAGCCAAGAGAACAAGATATGCCTGTTTGGGGCTTTTATGTGCTTCCTCTAAAGACCATAGAGACATTGCACTGGACTGCATGGATAGTCTGAGCTAGTGTAGTATCAGGAGATGTGCCCAGGCCCCAGATGAGCTTTTTAAAAAGCAAACACCATGACAGAATCATCTGGTCTGGAAATGCACTTGATAAGCAAATATTCACACCAAAATACAAACCAGGAAATTCCCTTCAAGGGACCATTAACGGGGAGTTAATTGCTGCTAGACTGACCTGCTTTCTGTGAGCTCACCCTTACCATACTCTACCACTGTACTCCATCCTGGGGAAGGCAATAAATTTGTGCAGTGACAGAATCAGCCTTGACATGATCCAACAGTCACCTGCTGAGCCATGAGATGATACAGAGACAAACTAATGGCAAAGTTTAAGTAAAATGTTCTCTTCTTCAGCTTTGGAGAGTGTGGAGGGGCAATCACAACCTGCTGGCTCATCTCTGGAAGAGCTCCCACAGCAAATTAACAGTATTTCACTTGAAAAAGTGCAGCAATACTACCGTAAACTCAGGTATGCCATGCTTCTGCTTTGCCTTAAGACACTGAGAATTTCAGCACACTCCTTGCTAAGGGCCTTAAAATTGACTGAAAGAGAGATTCCATTCCTGGTGGGTTTTTTTGTACAAATGTGATTCCTGGAGATCCTCACTGTGGGAAACTTGTTAATTTTCTTCCCATAGTTGAGCTGATTCTGAGGGAGTGCCCTGTGCAGGCTGAAATTCCCATCAAACCTGATCTCAGAATTTTGTGCAGAGCTAAAATTGCATCTTTATGAGGCATTAGAATGTTTTAGTATAGTCTGTAAGTTACTGTGTCAGTCTTTCGATAAGAAAGCAGATCTTCAAGTACAAGATTTTCGGCATAGCTTTCTCAGCTGTTTTATACAAGACAGTATACATATATGTGCTTGAAATGGGACAAACCAGCTAATGTAGTTCTTGCTGGCCTTTTTGCAGGACATTTTACCTAGAGAGATCAAACTTGCCCACTGATTCCAATACTACTGCAGTGAAGATTGACCAGGTATTGTTGCTGCTTTTATTTCCTCAGTAAATTCTATCCTAGAAGTAGTATTTCTCCATCTCTAAAATCCCAGCTGTGGGATATCTTGTATGCCAGAGCTGTACAAACCCAAATAGCATTTAAAAGTGTTCCCTACCCTGAGAGGGTAATCTGAATTTCTCTGAAGCTTGGCTACAGTTTTTCTGTTGAGAAGATGTGCAGACCCAGGACAGACAATGAACGCCCTTAACCTCGGCACTGATGGGGCTCGTGTGCCCCTGACTGGCCCTGCCAAACATGCCATCTGATGCCAGAAGGAATGGGTCCATCTTCCTCTCCCACAGTGATGCTTTGCCCACAGCTAGGGCAACCAGGAGGCAGCCAGGACTGCCCTGCGCCGCGTGCCGGGCACTGTCTGCCTGTGGATAGCAGCACAGGCTGCTGCAGGGAGCACGAGGTCAGGGCTTGTCATACACCTTGCAGACCACCTTGTGACTTGTGAGAACTGCAAAGAGTTGCCCCGAGCCTAAGTAACTGTATTTTGCCACTTACAAAGTTCATGTATATGAACAAACAGTATGAACAAACAGTTGTGACTGTGGCGTTTACTGTCATGTTGACTATTGTGCTTAGACACAGCATAAAGACTTGTCAGTGCCTTTATCACTGAGGGTGTAATTATGCCACTGATGTTGTTGCTTTGTTTAGCTTATTCGCCCTATCAATGCAATGGATGAGCTCTGCAGGCTGATGAAGTCTTTCATCAGTACAAAACAGCAGCCAGGCTGTGCCAGCAGCAGCACGGCAGGGACTGCCCTGCTGCCTGTGTCCTCTGAGCTCTGCTACCGCCTGGGAGCCTGTCAGATCACCATGTGTGGCACTGGGATGCAGAGGTGAGAGTCAGGAAACCTGTGTGCTACCTGAGTGAGGACAGCTTTCGTCTTTGCTAGACATTGGAGTCTACTCAAAGCAGAATAAGGTAGCAGGGACCTAAATCTGCTGACACCTTTACTTCAGGTGGATTGTGACTTTCAATACTTTTATTAATAAGTAATATTGACACACAAAAGTTTTTGTGTTTCAGTGCATCGACCAGTGCAACTGCCAGAGTGATCTCATTGCACAGAACTTGCACTCAGCACTTCACTGTCTGCAGCCACAAGTGGGAATGTAGGACGTTGCTCAGAATAGCTTTAGAGTCTTGGTGTGTGCATGCATTGGGTTTTTTTTAAATACGCCACTGTTCTTCCAGTGACTCAAAAGTAAAGATTCATCTTGAATCCCTTTAAAGGAATTGATGCAGAAGAGCAGTAATGTGACTCAAACAACTGCAGTACCTAGGGGTAACAAGGCTGGAAGTGCAGGACTGAGGTCATTTGGTAGTTTTGTAGGCAAAAAAACTCCTAACAAAGTAAATGTAAGTACACTAGCTAACAAAAGTAATACTTAACAGGTCAGTGTCCTGTGCATAGCTGTTTGTACTTGGTAAACCACAGGTCCCATTTACAGTCTCATGTTCCCTTGTCCAGGAGTACATTGAGTGTGTCCCTGGAGCAAGCAGCCACCCTGGCTCGAAGCCACGGACTTCTGCCCAAGTGTATCATGCAAGCTACAGACATCATGCGCAAGCAAGTGAGTGTATGGCTGTGTCTGCCACATGGCACCATCTTCACCCCAGGGGCATGGGGTACAAACAGCAGTTTGTTCTGGTGTGGCACTGCAAACCACGTATTAATGTCTGAGCAGCTGCACCTGTGCTTGACAGGAGCCAATTAACTTTTGCATGTACAACCATTACAGCAATTAAGATATATGCCTCAGTACACGTTATTGAAATTGTGTGCCTTGATGGTTAGAAAGGAGAGACTGTGCAGCATGTTTAAGACAGTTTCTGTATAGAAATAAACCAAGTCTCGATCAGAGTTAGATAGCAGAAACTCCCTCGTGCTAGACAGCAGTGCTTGTAAAGTGCTTTGGGACTAATTCCATCTTCTAAGTAAACACAGATGACTAATGTAGCCCCCCAATGGATTCCAGATCTTTTAGAAGTAGTTAATGGATTCTCAGATAGGAACCATACTCCCATTACAGTATTTTCCCCTAAGGATCATCTGCTTTACTGATACTATCAGTACCATAAATTCTCTGTTTCCATAGGGACCAAGGGTTGAGATCTCTGCCAAGAATCTGAAAGTGATGGACCAAATGCCCCAGTGTGCACCTCGGTAGGTTATTATGTATTATATGTTTTCTCTGAGTGCTGGTTTTATGTTTCTGTAACAATTGTGGAGTTCCTGTTGTAACCAAAGTAGCAACACTAGGGGAAAAAAAATTTTTTAAATCCTGTTGTACTAAGCTAAGTGCACTGTAGATTAATCAGCTTTGCTGCTTGCAATTTGTAGATCATCAGCTTTAAAGGTTTCTGCATTTTCTGAATCAAACACAGCTGCTCAGAGAGAAGGGTCTTTGTTGGGCTGTTGCTGTGAGTTGGCAGAACTGGTGATTGACAGTCATCTGTGGAATGCTTAGAAAGAACATTTCCTGAGCAGCAAATTGGACTGCAGATGTGCCGAGAGAAATCCTGGGCTAATACTGTGGTGCTTACAAGAGGCCTGGCAGAGCAGGTTTATGAGCAAGCACTTCCAGTCAGAGTGACCCTCTGGGGCAGTGCAGCCCTGGGGAAGATCAGGTGCCCAGGGTGGGCAGCTAGAGGTGTTCATCTCTCTCTACAGGAGAAGAATATCTTTATTTTTAAGAAAAGTATCTCTGATCAGTTTCTTCCAATTTCATCTCTCAGAGAGAAAAGAATATTCTTTAATGAACTGGAACACACCATCTTCCCACAATGGCAGTGACTAACCAGTACAGTTTAGATGACAGTATGTACAGAATCAGTACAAATACCAGAGAAACTTCTGATCCTGCTCTTGGTAATGGCATTGTTTACATGAAGGCAAAACAGTTCTGGCCTGCAGGAATCAGCATTGGAAAAGATCCAGCAAAGTCTGTGCCAGCCCTTCAGGGAGAGAGGGTGTATTTGCTAGTGCCAGAGTATTCCCAAGAGCACCCTGGTTCAGTGTCAGGGAGACTTCCTTACACACTGATGTCTTACTCACCCATTAAGACTTCTGAGTTAGTCTAAACAAGCCCCTCTTTTTACTTTTCTTTCTCTGCTATCTGCTTCTCAAAATGTTTATAGAAAATGGTTTTAAACTTTAGAGCCTGTGAGGATGCTGACTGGCACAGTCTGGCCTTGGTCCATTTTCTCAGAGACGTTAAAGAAAGCATTTTGCATTTAGAACCTTACCCTTCTGCTGGGTTGTAACTGCCGTTTCGGACTCGATTGTGGCACTAGTGTTGGCTCCTGACCCCAGGGCTCCTGTGCCAGCCTGCAGCGTTTGGGCACTGAGCTTATTCTGCCTTGCTAACAGCTGTGCACTGGTTCCATTTCTGTGACCAGAGCAGCATGCTGTGTTCAGAAAGAAACAGCTTTGCAAACAAATCACAGGACGAGGCATCTCTTTTCTTTTTAATACACTCTAAATCACAGTGATAAATTCCAGGACTATTTGCTTGGATTGTTTCAGGGCAGTGAAGTTCAGACGTGTGTTCCTCCAGGGTTCCATCATCATAATCTGAAATACAGCTAAACAGAGTTAAAAGGAGATCTGGTGAATTAATGTTCATTCTCAGGATTCTGTTTCCTAGCACTGAGGTTTGTCAAGCTCTGTAATAGCAGTCTGGAAAGAAAGGTTAAAAAAGGCTTGAGTTTATTCACATGTAAAGAAGAAAAACCCAAGAAAAAGCTACCACAGAGTCATAGATGACTGACAGTCACCATGCACTTAGGTTCAACCCCTGCTCTCCTCTGCTAATCTTGTGAGTCAAAAAATTTCTCTGAAAAGGCAATCATGAATTTTACAGTCTGCTCGGCCATGTCAATAAGCAAATGTGTTGTTTTATGTCTCTGGTATCCCCATCTCTGTGAGGGGAAACTGTTTTGTTCAGAAAAATGCTGAACTGGGTTTAAAACCAAAAGAAATAGAAAAAGAGGGAAGAGACTGTTGAGCCAAAATCAAAAGGGAGTGATGGAGAATCTCAAATAATATTTTGATAATGATTGTTAAGAACTTTAGTTAGCAGATTGCTAGTGGCACTTCTAAATTTGCAGTCACTGAGGTTAACAGTAGTGGTGTTCTTGCTGTGGCCTCACCCCCTCAGCTTGCAGCAGGGCGACCACACCAGTCCCTGTGCTGTTATCCTCGTGGTATTTACATCCTTGTTCTCCATCTGCCCCAAAGGCTCTACAGGCTGTGCCAGCCACCCACGGACGGGGACTTGTAGGAGGGGGAGGCACCTCCTGGCAGAGTTCAGCAGTGAGAGCCCTGCCCAGGGAGCCCACGCACCAGCCCTGACCGTGCTGTCAGAGAGGAACAGCTACTGCCCTGCTCTGCGGGAGATGGACCTGCTGCCCCCAGGCCCCGAGAATCTGCGTTTGAACTCCTGCAGCACGCGCAGGACTCCAGTATTGCTTTGGCTTCTTGAAGAAATTCTTGAAACAGACACCACAGGGCTAGGATGGAAGTTGCTGCCATTTGCTAGATGCCTGGAAAAGTGACCATCGTTCTTCAAGAAAGCTCAGTTTTCCTGGGGCTTGTTTGTGCCGTGGCCTCCGAGACAGGGATCAGTTCAGACAGTCCTGATGGACACCATTCTCCCTCCCTGCACTGCCCTGGCAGCACTGCACTGCCTGCAGCATTCTGCTCAGCAGCCTTGAGCAGCAGCTTCATAGACACCACCAGTTCATGAACTGACCTGCACTTTTGACCACAGAATAGCACAATCTATGGTTTATTCAAATACGAACATAAGGAATTTCTTCTGGAGTAATTTTCCCCTTCAGCCCACTGAGAATTGATCTCTCTATGCTGCAGAGTATACATTCCATAATGCTTCTTACCATTACTTCATTTGACTGACTGTAGCTTTCAGGTTTTGATTAACTCTTTTTACTAATGCCCTGTGGTAATGTACTCTGGGATACAGTGCTAGTGAAGAGGAGTGACGGATTCTAAAGGAAACTTTACAAAGGAAGAGTACAGCCTTATAATCTCGTGATTAGAACAGATGAGCTTTTAAAACAGCAGAAGGACTATACTTATTTATGTGGAGTGGAATAATCTGTGTTTTCGATCATGTTCTTATATGCAAAGTTTAAACACAAACTCTATTGCCTGAAGTGGGACCAACACGCTGCAACGACACAGCTGCTCCCAGTTCACCAAGATCAGCGTTATTTAAAATCTTCCTGTATTTAAGTAGTCATTAATACAGCTGTTAAGGTGCAGTAGGGATGCTTTTAAGTTAAGAGAAGAAAGGAATCGTGTATATAATGTACTTTATTTTTTCTTGTTTGAAAAGTTGTTCTCCATTCTGTCAGTATTACCCTAAGCACAGTAATTTTCCCAGATTACTGGCTAGAACTACTGGAAACATGTCAGCAGTCTCAGGACAGAAGCAATGTTCTTCTGGAGCGAGTGCCTTAACACGACCAGCCCTCCCTGCCAAGCCCTCCCTGCCCGTCCCAGCAGCAGAGGTGTCACAATCCTCTGCTCCTGCACAGCCTCCTCTCCACCAGCTCCCAGCCGGGAGGTCCCGGAGCGCTTTGCAGTGATGGATGTTCTAGGAAATAGAGGTCGGGGGGGTTTATTTGTGATGTTGTTTGGGTTTTAGTTGACTTACTTTATTAACATCCAAGCCGGGAGGTCCCGGAGCGCTTTGCAGCGATGGATGTTCTAGGAAATAAAGGTCTGGGGGGTTTATTTGTGATGTTGTTTGGTTTTTAGTTGACTTACTTTATTAACATCTGGACCAACTCAAAAACTAAGATTAGACTTTTTATTTTGACATGAAGGCCTCTCAAATCCTTATAGTCTTCACTCCAGCACGACATGGCTTATGACCAGTTGGGGGATGCAGATTGTTCTGCACCTTCATTCTTAATTGTTTAATGTTTTTTCTTGACTTACATACCGAAATAATTTTGAGGAAGAAACATGTTTTGTTTTTCTCTCTTCCTTTTAACTGTTTCCTCTACCTGCAGCAGTCAGTTGCAGGGAGCTAGGGCAGCCCTCGGTCGCCGGCTGCGGGACGTGGGCTCGGGACAGTGTCCGTCCGGGGCTGCAGCCAGAGCTGCAGATCACTGTGTCACTGCACTTTGTGAATTCAGGAAGACTTACTCTTGCCATTTGCTGTTTGAAGAAGAAATGGATGTTTCCTTACTGAATCCTCAACTGCAAATGTAGCTGTTGTCCCAGAGCTGCAGGACCCCCCAGCCCCCCGGGCAGGGCACAGAGTGGGGCAGGCACTGTCAGCACAGAGGGTGCAGGGAAGGGTGTCTAAGGGCATTTACACTGTGCACTGTTTTACACTGAAATGTATGTGTTATTCTCACTGAAAACATGATAGAAGCCTTTACTATTAAAAGTTGGTTTATATTATAAGGAAAGAAGGTATGATCTTATTTTCTGTTATACCCTTTAGTTCCTTTAGCTCTGAGTTCTGTTGAGCAGTTTAAGTTCTGATACTTGTATGGAGCTATGAGGAGTCAGATTTTAAAGTGCCAGGGGAGAACTGGGTTTGATCCCAGCTCGAACTGCTTGGGCGTCCCCTACAACTATCGTTTCACTGCAGACTTCCTGTTAAGGTAGAAAAGAAGGAACTGGTTTGTGGGGTTTGAATCCAGTGCTGGAAAAGAACATTTCAAGTGGAAAAAGAGGGCAAAGCACAAACCAACCTGCAAGTCAAGAGAGATTAGGCCTGCCGAATTTCCAGGGCTAAAAGCAAAGTAAGAATCAGGCCTGGCACAGCTAAGCAAGTGCACATTTCATGGGTTTGAAGCATCCAATGCAGACAAAGTGTGAAAATTGTGGAGAACAGTCAGGATGGAGAAATGGGAACTAGCAGCATGATGGAGAGGTGTGTGAGCAGCTGGCTGAAGGAAAGAAGCAGCACTGAGAAGGAAGTGGGGTCGGGTGGAATTTCTTATGTACATGTCTTGTCACTGAGTTTGCTTAACATTTTCATGAATCACTGAAGCCCAGATAGTAGCAGTCTGGGCTTGATGCTAAGTTGAGAGACACTAATCTAGCCAAAGATCCTACACAAAAAACCCTGTAAGGCTTTGAACACTGAAGGGGACGAAATGAGTGGGATGAAATTGGACAGTACAAATGTACTTGAAAACTGAACAAAATATTTTGCTATATTTCTTGTTAATTGATAATGAAGGGACCTGGGTCATGCAGTTTGTCACAAGATGATGCAGAGGCAATTTGATGGAATTGTGAAAGCTCAGCCTGCACTAGGAGACCGAGGGCCAGCTGGGATGGGGAAGTGTCAAAGCCACTGTGCTAAGGCCAGATAATTAATTAGGTGAAAATGCAGTAGGTAGGTGTTGAGGAAAGATATAAAATGGATACAGTTCTGCAGGATAAGCCAGGTCAGCTTGTGTCATCTAGCCTGACACAAGCAGAACTGTCTCTTTATAAGAAAGGTAAAGACACTTTAATCAGGAATGCAACCCCGAGGAGAAAAAAGGGTACAAGTGATCATGGACAGATATTGGCTGAAAGTTCTCTGGGCCCTGGCCACAGTGGCTCACTCAGGCCCTGAGGGGTCGGCGGCGCTCACCGCTCACGTGCAGACTGGAACACTGAGGGCTTAGGTTAGAACACTCCAACGCAGGCAAAGACACAGCTCATTTCCATTTAGAATGAAATACGTTGAAAACTCCACCTGAACTCTGGCAAATCCTTTTTCCTGGTATATTTTCTTACTGGCAAACACTGCTAATTAGGGTATAGTCTGAGCATGAATTGTTTCATGGTTCTAAAGTGATTTGAAGATATAAAATACTAAGACCTAACAATTGGAATTTCAACGTAAAAAAAATAATCTGAAAGTCCTACTGCTGTGACAGCTCATATATGTGCTGTTTCACCTGTCACAGCACCTGGATTGTGGGTGGCTGACAGCTTCTAACCACCTGGTCATTTTTCACTGCTAAAGGGGCAAAAACCCCCATGCCTCAACCCAACAAACAGCTCGTTCATGAGAGCACACAGACTTGCTGCTAAGATAGCATTGATTAATCAGTTTCCCCAGTCCAATTTGTATCTAAGCTAGTGTTTGTGTAGCACCAGGGTTACAATCCGAAGTTCACATTTCCCACTCAGAGAAGTCTGTGGTAGCTGTTCGGCTTGACACACAAGAAGAGCTTTCAGGCAGCAGAAGGTATTTTTTCCCCACCTTTTAGCAAAAGGCCAAATCTAAAAGGCTTTTCAAGGTGACTTGATGATCAGCTGGAGTAGCTCAAGTAAGATTGCTATGCCATCACTGCATTTACAGCTCATTTTGCACCCAAGATCACTCACCTGGGCCGGGCTGGGGTGGCAGTTCTGAAGTGGCACAGGTGGGAGGCTGTGTTTTTGCATGAAACAGAACTAGTCGTGGGTTTAGGAAAATGCTCCAGAGATACTATTTTTATATCAGTTCATGGGATTGGCATTTTCAAATGTTTTGTAAAAAGAAAAAATGCACAGACTATTTTAGAGGGATTTTCCCTTTAAGTTTGAGGGATTCTACTGTACTAATAGTGTGATATTTTTCTTCATGTTTCTGTATTTTTAACTAAGTACCTGTATCCTGCATAAAGATAAAAGTCTTAATATAATTTCTCAGATGTTTGTGTTGTGT
>NW_008686785.1:13762-14061 GCF_000695815.1 Acanthisitta chloris | reverse complement strand
ATTCCTGCTCTGTGTGTTTGGTTGGCTGAAATCAAGCCAACACTGCTCAGCTGGGACCCAAAGCAGTCCTTGGGGGCTTGGGAGGCTGAAACATATCTGCACAGGATGCATTTCTGTTGGGCTATTGAGAATACTTGGGCTATTGCTTTAAGCAGAACTTTTTGAACTTCAAGAAGATTGAAAGTATTTGATGGTCATATCCTCTTTTGGTTTGTGGTATAAGGGACAATTAAAAAAGCTCTTCCTTTCCATGCACAAACAGCATCCTGTCTTTATTGAGCATGAATTACTAAATCTCT
>NW_008686785.1:0-13747 GCF_000695815.1 Acanthisitta chloris | reverse complement strand
CCTTCTGCAAGAAGAAAGACAAAAACTGGCCGCAGAAGGATGCGCTGTTGCCTTTGATTCCTCCAGCTGTGCATCTAAAATTTCCCTTAAGCCTGAAACAGGTCTGAGTCTTCCCTCTGACTATTAAGCTGACTTACTCAAACTACCAAAACTGGGTATAACTCTTTCCATGGTGTCTGTATTGCATGGCATGCACAGCAATCCAGCAGGCAGTGAGTGTCTGCTGAGCTGCCAACCTCACCCCTCCCTTCCCCTGCTCCTGGGTGCCTCTTGCCTTTGTTGGCACACTCGGGTAGTCAGTGCTCTCAGCTAGAAAATGGGAACTTTCCCTGTCTCTCCAGGGAGACACTTTCCATTCGCTGAAGGAATCAACTGAAGAGATTGAATCTGCACACCTGAAAGGGCTCAGTGGTTCTCCAGGAAAGAAGAGAATGACGAGTTAAATCCCTTCATCCATGCCTCTGATCAAGATACTGTGAGTTGGACTTCCTTCTCTTTGTAGCAGTGCATCATGATTTCACCCCATTAAGCAGCAAATAACAGTTACTCCAAGTTTATCCATTGGTATCTACATAGCTTCAACAAAATACTCCCTCCCTCCATTTTAGGTCATCACAGAGAAAAGCAATGCTTGGACAGTGTGTTTGCTGCACAGAACATCTCTGTTTCTGTTTGCAGTTGTGTTCTCCTTATCCCAAGGTCTACCGAGCAGCTGACAGCATTCCGAGCCAGTAATAATACTTTGTGGAGCAAAAAGAACAAAGATTACCTTCTTGCTGGTTTTCCTTCACAATTTCAATAATTCCCTGATGATTTTTCAGTCACGCAAGATATGCCCAGGTATGTCTGAGATTAGTATGGATTCTCTGAGGAGCAAAAAGTTAAGAAAGGTGGAACTGGTGAGTGTAAAAAATGTAAGCTGAATGGGAAATGTCTCCATAAAATGACAGTGCACTCCCTTCAGTGGAGTCCTGATCACCCAGGGCTTACAAAGCACATGGTTTGAGAGAGCAAAATCGACTGAATTAGCTGCAGGATCAAGGGGGAAAACCCAGGGGTGATAGCAGTCAGCAATGGTACATGATGGCTATAATAATCTCCCTGGGATTGAAGGTCTACTATCAGAAAAATTACCAATACATCAATGCAATTTTTCTGAACACATCATATAGGACCACTTAGCATTGGTTAAACTCTTTGCCCAAAGTTCCTGCCCAAAGGAATTTACCACCCAAAGGTCTGTGATGATGGGGTAACGGAGGAGGGTAGCTGAACAGACAGGCTACCCAGAAAAACCCAGCAAAAGCCCTGCAGCTGTCAGGCTGCGCAGGCCCAGACCTGAGCCTGGGCAGATTGCTCACATTCTCCAGCCACTTCCAACGTGACCTGATTCTTGCACTTCCAAACTGCCTGAACTGGTCCCTCTCCTGTCCCAGTGTCTCAGTAAAGCTGGTTCTTTGGGACACTTGGTGTCCTGGCTGTGTGCACAGCAGAGTTGCCTGGAGAGGCCAAAGTGCTGTCTCTGAGCCGCCAAAGCTCTTGGGAGCTCTTTCACAGTCCCTTCTGGAGTCATGACTCGCCATCTGAAAAATACTTCTTGCCAAAATAATGACTCATGTTGTAAAATGTCAATTACTGCCCTGCAGAGTCTGAAAAAATAGGTCTGTTTTTAATGAATTGGGCTTAAAATTATTAATTAATGTTTGAAGCAAATCATTATTTTCTTGATCCTGCTTAAAATGAAATTTGGTTATAAGCACTTTGAAGGCAATGAGCAAAGAATCATTATTATTTAATCAGCTTTAAATTACTTACATAATTACTTACATGAGTGACGTATTTTCATCTTGAGTTAATTAAAAATAATTAGTATGGCTTTATCACAGTTTTAATGTGCAAGAATCAAATTCATATTATTAGAGGTTCTTGAATATTTGCTTTTTTGATGAATTTATCTGCATATTATTGCATGAAAGTTAATGAAGCTATCACATGAATGCAATGCTTGGACAGTGATTTGGCACAGATCCCACATGAACTCAGGTCTATTTTATTTTTCAGGGAGTTATTACAGTTTCCTGAAATAATACACCATTTTATAGCTGGTAGAACACCTAGAAATAACAAACCTTGGGCCTTATTTCTTTTGCCTACTATGGTGTAAATCAAATGTAGATTTCACAAATTCAGTGGAATCACAGTGCTGTAGAGTGGCTGCAAACCAGCCACAGCTGAGAGGTTTGAGCATATGACACAAACCCAAATAAAGTTTTCAACCTCTTAAACAGTGTGGACCAAATATTCACCTAATTCTTGCCTATGGATCATTTCACAATTAAATGGCAACTCAGGTGCAGCCTCAGCAGGTGCAGAGTATTGGTCACACAACACAGGTAATTAGGCACTAGTGGTACAAAGTCAGGTACCCAAACTTTGCAAAATCCCTCCGAGTTTTCATGGACCATTCCGTGGAAACATTGGTTCAGCATTCTGTGGCAATCTGAAAAAAACTAAGAGCAATAGAATCATAAGGAAAGGGAAAGAAACCACAGCTGAAAGCCTTATTAATTGCACAGCACCCCGAGTCTCAGACACGAGCAGAAGTGAAGTGTGCTGGAGCAGCTGTGCACACAAGAGTCCCCATGCTGGGGAGGTGATAGTGATTTATTTTTCAGCAGAAAGAAACACTGAACCCTACTGTACATGGTGGCCCTGTACTGTTTAGAGATTTAGGAAAGTATAGTCTTCACAGTAAACCTGAAGTCTTCCAGTTTTAAACCTGAAAACTTAGGAGAAGTCTTCCAGTTTTAAACCTGAAAACTGTTAGGATGAAAACCACTGCTGTGGTCACTGGTTTTGCCCCTTGACTAACAGAAAAGGAGGAAAGCAGATGCAATCTTTCCTTGACTCCCAGCTCTGTGACGTTAACAAGTGGTTTCTGAAGTGAGTTTAAAGATCAGTTACCAGGTGAGAAGGGAAATCTTCAATTTCTATGATTGATGAGGTCCAGAGAGAATTCCTTTGTTAGTGGTACCACAGATCAGAACACAGGGGCTGTCAGTGAACCAGAAAGCAGCAAGAGGATTTCACAGGGACAGAATAATCTTAGGAGTCTCTGAAATGAGAGCTCTGATGGTCTGCTGAATGTGGGCAAAATCCATGATTAAATCTGCCACCATTCCAGCTTTGCTGTCTGCTGTTGTTAGGCTTTATATCAGAGATAGGTCAAAATCTTAATCCGCATTCATCCTGTATGTCTACTAAGGATAATTAAACAGCCTCAAAACTTACCAGGGTCAGGTTTGATTTCTTCTAAATTAATTTCCTGGTGACAGGCCTTATACAACTATCTGTTCTGTTGCATTTGGGTTTTTTTTTTCTGCACTAGGGAACATTTGGAGAATACATTTGATACAAACAGAAGCATCTTTGGGGCACAACAAAATGCTCTGAGATCATTTGTTTACTAGAAACAGATAATGGGATGAACAGAGGCCTACTGAGTATGAGAATGCCATAAATTGCTCTCTGCTATCTAAGAAGATGACGAAAAACATTAAACACAAAATCCTTTATCCTGAAAGTCCCACAGACTACCTGGTGGGGAATAACAAAACTATTGTGTTTCATTGAATGGGAACTAGGAATAGCAAAAAAAGAAGATTAAATGTTGCTCCTAATCTTGATGCTGAGAAGTGTCAACTTCGGGCCCATTTTTTTTGAATGCAGAGTCTGTTGAGCTGTGGAATTAGGGCACAGAAAGGATGTGAACAAGCACAATTAATCTGCACTTTACATGGCTGCAGGTTCCCAAAAGAACATAGGACACTTTCTCTTGTTTCTGTGACCATTTTTCTAAATGTCTAAAATAAAACACAACTCACTGGAAGGATGCACAGCTCCCAGAGCTTTCCGTTAGGTCTTATTTTTAGCCCTAATCAAATCTGATTTGCTGGCGCTCGGCAGCTGTATGTTAATGTCATTTGTATGTTAATGCTGTTTGTGAAAATATGCTGGGAAGCTGGTACATTAGAAGGAGACTGAATATGCAGAAGGGCCCACGTTCCCCCAGGCACTGCCTGGGAGAAATGCTCCTATTCCTTGCCAGTGAGTGCAGACAGGCAGGTTGGCAGCACTGCTCCAGGCCCTCGCCCCCTGCTCCCATCACTGCTGTGCCATCCTTGGAGCATATCCTCAGTGTGCTCTGTAAATCCTGCTCTGCCTCGGTCCTGGCCAGCACTGTCACCCTGCTCACATCCCCTGTGGCTGCCAGTGTTCCAAGCCAGGGTGGAGAAAGCCTTGAACTTCATTACCAGTATTATATGATTGATTATAAATTGGGGTAGATTTCTATTGTAACCATCTGTTGAAGCTTTAAAGCTTAATTTTTTTCTGTGTCAGCTTGTTGGGTTTACCCTCATATGGTCACAAAATCATCGAAGCAAGTGCAAGGCTCTCTGCTTGAATACACCAAACAAATCATGTTAGTGACAGGTTAGTTAGTTCCAACAAAGACAGGTGCCAGAGCACAGCTCGGGTATGTCAGAAACAACGTGACTAGCAGGAAAAGTAAAAGGTCCAAAAAGCCATTGTCCCTTGCTGTTTCACTGCAAACTGATCTGCATATATATGAGACATATTACTGATTATAAGCTTGAGAAGTTGCATATTTGTTGGATGTGATTACTATAACTGCAGTAACGTGTCTCAGTGACAGTAACACCTGATTATTTAACCTCAATCTAATATTTGATCATTAGAACAAACTAGATCTTCACCACGTTTTATCTAGACTACCTCTTCACATTTTCCTTTAAAAACGCTTAGTCCTTTCCTTTTGCCTAATCAAAACAAACTGAATTAAATTGTACTCCAGGCTTGTCATTTTCCAGTATTTTGCAATCTATTCCCCAATTAACAACCATAATTCTCATTTTTCATTTATAAAAGCGAAGCCTTTGCAATTCTGGCCAGATACTTGCTGTGTACTTCCTTGATCCTACTTAGAAACCATATTTGCATCAAATATGCAATATAGCATCGTGTATTTTTAAAAGCTTAAGACACACCCACTCACAAACCAGCATCCATACACTTTAGCCCATTTGACATGCTCTATATGTTTGTCAGACCTGTTACAAACGTTACAGTCTTTTTTTCTTGGATGAATAGCTTTACAGTTACAGTTCCATATTAAATGTGGATAGATCCATACACTGATGTTATAATGAGCTATATACATAGCAATACAAATGCTCCTCATTCTATTGCAAAGGAAAATTATTATCCTGTGTTAATATGTCATTTGGACAGACATGTAGAGGAAATCTCAAGCAGGGATACGATTAATGCACAGAATTCAAGTCGTTATTCATCATCACCAGAAAACTCAATAGAGAACAGCACCTCCACGTCGAAAGGGATTCCAGCTGTGCAGCAAGTCATGTTGTTCCTAGTGAAAGAAAGCACTTTGGATTTTCAAGGATTCCACTAAAACAGAGTGACCTCAGTCCCTACTGAATGAGGAAGACACAACAGAGATCAAAAAGTGATACCACAGGCTTTGTTTGATTATGGAGAAGACTCATTTCTAGGCCTGGCAGTTGATTGCTTGACACGTCAATTATCATTTACTATGCACAAGAACATGATGATCCACTTTTACCTCCCACCACATATGTCATTGTAAACAAGGAGTAGAGACACTCCCTCCATGTGTTCTACCTTTCACAAAGTGTCACCCACTTCTGACTCTTATCATTACAGATTATTCTTTCTATACAGGAATGGTTAATCATTCCTGTGAACCACACACGCTGACGAATGAAAGGCAGAAGGTGCTTTGGCATACAAATGTCACATCCAAATGGGTGCAAGCAGTTAAGGTGTTAGTATGGCCAGTTCCAATAATAAAGACAGGCTTAATTTTTATAGGATATGCTACATAACACCTAAAGCAAGAGAGTCTCCTTTTGGTGGTGTTTGCTCACAAATTCAATGTCAAAATTCATATATATTTCACTGGACGAGTTCAAAACAAAGCAGAATATCTATCCTGCTCACACTTCTCGGCTGCTGCATCACTGCTCTCCCCTGAGCTTTACAAAGCACTCAAGGACACTGACCTGCTTTTCATATCCTCAGATACAGCCAAGCAATTCCTTAACAGTATTTCTAGGTCGTATGAGCTAATCCTGTGTAAAGATTTTAGGTACCTTTGAGCAAGAAATCCTGCACAGCAGAAGTCACATAATCTTATTAGTGCAGCTTTCCACAGGGGCTAAACGGCCTTGCTGAGCAGGGCTGTGCTGAGCAGGGCTTGGCAGCTCCCTGGTGCTAATTCAGGTACCTGCTTTGTGCTCTGCAGACACCCCTGTGTTCTCCTTTATCGAAGGCCTGGATCACCCTCGTGCTTTCTTTCCTTAGCCTGACTGGTTTATGCATGTGGCTGCTGTCAAGATTACAAAATAATATTAACTCTTTCATTTCAGTGGAAAGAACTGATAAGTGGAGCTTTTTCATCCCTTTGATCACTGAAGTTTAGCCTGCTGGCAGAGGCAGCATAATTTCTGGTGGCTACAGATTTATTTTAAAGGTACTGGTGAAGCAGTCCAGTCTGGTTTCCTGCTCGTATGTGCCCTGGAAATATGCTGCTGAGATTCAGCTGGAATTATCTGTGGGGACTGGAAAAGGACAATCCAAAAGAACAGAGGGACCAGTCTTCTGTATGCAATAAGCTCCATATAATGACCTTCACTGTCAAAAGTCACAAAGCACTTGCTTGGAGGGCCAAGGAGGGGAGGGGTCTTCAACAAGAGTTCCCAGGCAGGAAATGAAATGGCAGAAGGGATTTGGGGTATCTGCAGTTGGGTCCCAGAATGACCAGCAACATCAGTCTCAGAGTAGCCTCTGCCAGCTCTCCCAGCTAACGGCAGTGATTCCAGCAGCGCAGCGCTCAGCTCAGGTGACCAGCCCAAAAGGGGATATGCGTTTGAAGTGCTTAGGAGCTGCTTAGGATTGTCTTTACCATTCTCCTGGTGGTATTTTGTACTTCTAAATCTCATAGGAAATCTTTGATTTTATATAAACTAGTGGGACTAGCACCCTCCAATGTTTATATAACACCCTGAATGATTCAGCTGCATTGCTGGGATTCTGACATTGCTCAGTTTGAGGAGGCTGCTTAGACTGAAACAGCTCTAATTTGTCTGAGTTGCTGGGAATTATCAGTTTCTTTCTGCAACCGTTTTGCTGAAAGATTATGGTGTGACAAACATTTGAGATGCCACCAGCAAAACAGCTCCTCCAGTTGAGCCCCTCGCCCAGAGCTCATGTCAGAAGAGTGGGAAGTCATTATGTACCAAAAAAACAAGGACCAGGAAATTCCATTTCTCTTTGCTTCCCTGTTCTTGCAAATTAAGATGGCAACATCTGCAGACACAGAGATCCCAGCAAAGGAGGTGCCTCAAACAGATGTGACTTCATGAAATGGGGGGAATGGAAGCATATAATTTTCTCAGTCCTGTCCCTGCAGTTCCTGGTCTTTTGAACGTACACACCACACTCTACACCTCTACACGGCAATTATCAAGTGCATACTTTTAGTCAATGAAAATGAGAGAAAAATCAGTTAGAGTCAAGCTTGGTGAGGGTGACTGAATTCTTTCAAGTCCACATTTAGAACAGGCCCAAAGGATGCATGTCGTTCTACTATTATTCAGCTGTCATGTGGTAACTCATTCAGCCCCAGTAACTCAATCATGTACCAGATCTTTAGTGGCTCATCTAATTATGTAAACGTGTTTAAATCCATAATTATCACTTCTTACATGTTGCAACTGCACACTTAACTTTTAATTTAAGTCCTTTTATCTTTCTAAATATCCAAGTGACAGAAAATTACAGCATATTTATGTGAGAGCCTAGATCGTATCTCAATTTTTCTCATCTTTTCCCTTTACAAATACAAATCATTTAAATGAGAATTCCACATCTAAGTAAAGAAGTCCTGTCCCTAAATGCCCTTGTGCTTCTGTGCCCAAATGACTTCTTTGGGCAGTCCTGCAAAGCCTCCTGCAGCTGGCAGGGGCTGCCAGCAGCCTCAGGGCTGCTGTGAGGAAGGAGCAGGCCCAGCCCTGAGGGCCAGCACAGGGGGAGGAATGCAGCCCCCGCAGGCAGGGGCACTTAGCAATCCTGGTGTTCCCAGGCTGTTCCTCTGTGGCCTGCAGTGTGTACCTGGAATTGCCAGTACACACAGCACCCCCTGAGTGCCGACGGAAAGAGTCTTCACCACATTAACAACTGTCTTCATGAAGAACAGACAAATATTACCCTCAGTGAAATCAAAACTAAGTATCAGTGTCTGTCAAGTGTCCATCTGCACTCGTACTGGTTTGTACAGAGAACAAGGATCTGATCCTTTTTCAACACTTCTGACTCTCCTGAGGGCGACGCTGTGGAAAGGAGACCCGAGAATGGATTGCCGAGTAAGCAAAGAACAGAAAAGCAAAATAAGAACAGAAATGAAAGATTAAAGGCATTAGCACAAGTCTGTTCTGCAGAAGATTTTAAGATACCAGCACCACTTGTGTGATTATCAATAACAAATAAGTGCCAGTGAGAATCAGCACTGCCACTGTTGTGAATACCAAGGCAATATGTGAGCTCCAAAATTTTTCAAATACTGTAGAGAATTGTGCTTACATTAAATGCTCACAAAGACTGGCACAGTGGCATGATGTGATCAAACCTCAGAGCCAACCAGATTGCAAACACAAACACCTCTTTCTGCAAGCTTATTCTTACACACATGGCAAACAGGAGCAAGTCACATTTTCATCCTTCCTGATGACCACGAGGCCAGAAGCAGCCAGTGTTCCTACCAGCCTATATTCAGCATAAGGAACCTGCAGATCCAGCACAGAGGGACCTGTCCCCAGTCTGTGCCAACTGCTCCTGCTGGGAGACCTATTGTCCTCCAAAACTGCTGTAAAGTGATGCAGCAATGCACCATGGGTGCCATTTAACTTACAAAATCCCAGCTCTCTTCAGAGCCATCTATAAATCTTTGCCCTTGTGACCAGAACTATCATACTAAGACCTCCTAATTTAATGGCACACATTTATTTGGAAACACTGTAGCAGAACAGCTTCAAAGGCATTACTCTGGCACTATTACACTGTGAGAAATTATGGTGGTTTGGGGTTTTCTAGCCTAATTAGATTCCATTTTGTCTAGTCATCCTCAAATGAAACTTCTATTTTCAAAAGACTTTGTGAACAGTCTGCTAATGAAAGAGAATTTATAGTATTTATGGGGCAACAGCATAAATGAAATTTAATAGCCAAGTGCCAGCAGGGAACCATCTAATCTTTATCGAATTCTGATTAGCAAATGAGGATTTCTGGTGAGATAATGAGGCCTGGACTGGCTTCTATCCAGTTTTTGACACTGGCACCAATGTATATCTACTAATTGCTAGAGGAATACATATAATAACTGAACTTCAACTAATTTAACCAAGTCATTGAAGTTTATATCTCTGAAACTCACCGAAATATCAAAGGGCAGATAATCACCACACCCACTTCACGTACACCTTACTTTAATACTATGCAAATAAAGAGATGCATTTCCAGAACTGGAGACTCCTCAAAAACTTAGCACTGCTATTGGAATGTGTGGCAATAACTTCCATCAATGCAGACCTAGGAACTAAAAACACATCTAGAGTGATTTCAGGTCCTCCTAACAGGATCTGCCCGTGACCTTCATTATCAGGTCCTGGAAGCTCAAGTGACCAAAACAAAATTCCTGTATTCTAAGAACTTCAGTCTCTAGAGTCCCTTTTTCTATCTTCACTAAGGTGGTCACCACAGTAAAACCTGAGAGCTTAAGGTAGACATTCACTCACACAGCCAAGCACAGAATTTTATGTATTTCTGCAACAACAGCTCCAATTTTTTAAGCTTTCTTATTTGAATGGAATTTTGTCTTCTGGTTTCCCTTTGTCTCCCATCAGAACCTTCTGCAGCTCCAAAGGTACCCATGAACCTTCACTCCCAATATCCATCAGTGCATGTTGCTGTCACAGCATTTGGGTCCCTCAGCAGTCACAGAACTGAATGATAAAGCACAGGTACTGTGGTGTGTTGCCCCAGGAGACAAATACACCACTTGCCAGTTCAGCTGTAGAGTAGGACTCTGCAAGTTGGACAGAATGAGTCAACTGTTATGGCCAGAGATAGTTATTTCTCTGGATTACAGTGGCCCTGCTCTCTAAATGCAGACCCTCTGAAAAATCTATCATGGTTCCTTCCTCTTTATAACTGAGAACTAGACTTCAAGTGGGCATGAATATTCATCAGCAACACAGGACATCTTCATCTTCTAACGCCTTTAATTTATCAAGCAGCATTAGGATGGAAATGGAGACAGTAGGTGGCAAAAAGTTCATAGCCATGGGTAGCTTCGTGTGGTTTCTGGGTATTTTTTGACTTTTATGACCAGTGAGAAACACTTCTGGTGTGGAAGGATATGCGTAAGACACAGTTTTATAGACTTTTGTCTTGTCACAATAGCAAAAAGCCACAATGTGTCTTGAGTATGTGAAGAACTTGTATGACCCCATTACTGAACATCATTCCTATTCATACCCTGCTGGATATTTGCTTAACAAGTCAGAGCTGGCAGGTTGAAAAGCTGATGCAATGTAGCTAGTGCATGTTCTGAAAGTAATGCCAGGGATGTAAAACAGGACTATCAAAGTATTAATTTAAAGGACTTCCAAAAAAAATGAATTTCACTTTGTGTAACAATGCTTAAAATCTGTATTATGAATCTGCAGTGGGCCTAAGGGCATAAGAAAAATTATAAATCCTTTACACTTCTAAGAAGGCTTTTCTAATTTAGATTCAGGATTTCAGTCATAGATAAGGATTCTTACCCCTCCAGTCTGTCCCTTTCCACCTGTATCTGTGATTTCAATTAAGTCCTTTCTATGTAGTTTTGATTTAGATACAATTTCTCATTTTTTCCAAGCAGAACAGAACTTTTCTGTGTGCTGCTCAGCCTTTAGGCTGCACTTGCTGACTTCCAGGTCTGCTTATTATGTTCCTTCACAGGAACAACATATTTCAAGAAGGGCAAGTAAAGTAAGAAAGATTTACCAAAATGCTCTAAAATAACAGTTTTGAACATTTCATGACAACTTCCTGAATGTTCACTTTCACACTGATACAATTAAAAAGCTGTCATTTAAAGAATGGTTTCTCTCTCACATGCACATGCAAGACTTAGCCAAAATTAGAGCTCTTAATTCAACCTCTATTTCAAATATTTACATGCAGCTAGTGTCATTTTAACCGCACCCTATCATTAAAACACAAAACCCTTCACATAAACAAATGAAATCTTGTCCTCCCTGCATGTGTCTTCATACTATTTGACACAGCAGAGCTGCAGCCTGCTGGGTGACTCCCTATGCATGTAAATTTTATATACTCTATCCCCTTGGCTGCTAAAGCTACCAAGGAGATATGGGCAAAAGCCATTATGATTCCTCAGGGCCAAAACTCAAATGGGAAGATAAACTTTTTAAATTGTGGATTTAAATCACTAGGCAGCTCCATTTCTGGTTCCTCATTCTTCCAAACGTTCTCTGCCTTTAAAAATCACTTAGATATTTTTGAAAGCATCAGGTTAATTTACTGTAATTGAACCCTGAAATAGAATATCGATTTGCAGAGACTAATTGGACACTGCCCATCCATTCACATGAATAAATGCCAACAAGCATATAAAACTGTGGCAACTGTGCTTCAGTACTGGGCACTCAATTCCATTAAGCCAGGCTGCCCAAGTGATGGAATCCAAGGCTTTGGATTGTAAATTTAAGTTTCTCTGAAACCTCTTTTGCTTTGCTTTATTATCATTGACAAACCATCTTAGCTTTGTTTATAATGCTCACAGATAATACAGGCCTGATACATTTGTATTTGAGATAGGTAAGGTACATGATAAATGGAGTTAATTTTTCTTACATTGGTAGTTTAAAGACTAGTAATATACTGCTGTTTCAACTAAACCGCTGTGTTCTCTTTGACCATATATCCTTTGTACAGAGGTTGTTTATTATTTCTGCTGCACCACTGGTGTGCATAGATTCTTACAATTACTGATTATATGACAGCAGAAGGATTTCACTCAATCATGGCCAAGAAGAAAAATGTTATTTTCTGACCTCGGCTGATAGCTTTGTTAACATCAGGCTGAGTTCATTCCTAGGTAACATCATTGATTCCAATGGCACTACAACAGCAGTGACTTATGTGCTCACGTCCTGTTTATCTATCTGCCCTTTCACAGGTGCCACCACAGGTTAACTCTTCTATTCCCCAAAGATGAAACAACTGAAGTCCAATTTTTAGGGTGCCTTATTTAAGGAATGGAAGAACCTCACTCCATTGCACTTTGTACTGAATTACCTCAGCCAACCCTTTCAGACCACAGGCTCAATATCAACAGGCTAAACGACCCCACCTGTACTCTGCACCCAGTGCATCCATTGCAGGTATTTCCACGGGATGAATCAAGGGCATCAAATGCTGGCCTCACTCCCAGAGTACCCAGAGCCTGCTAGTTGACCTCCTGCCACACGTGAGAGGCAGATTCCAGGCTCTCAGAGCAGGCCGAGTCTCTCGCTGCAGACGGGTGAACGTGTGACCGTGGGCTCTTGGGTTTGATGAGGTGCACATTTACCAAGTTTTATACTTGGCTGCTTTCTCTGCAGAGCTCCCAGACAAAGCTATCAGATTGCCTAACAGATGGAAAAGAACACTGGTTTGAAAACCCCATGGGGACCATTTGTGAATTATTTCTTTAGGAAGGTTGGCAGTTTCAGCAGTTACAGGACACATGCTTCCTTATTTGCATCTAAGCTCCAAGAGACTTTTGCTGTAGAGAACCACGTGTTTTGAGATCCCAGCAGTGCTTCAGTGTTTTCTGGACACCTGGAAGTGATAGCTAGAGGATTTCTCAGAGATCCACAAACTAAAGTGTAAGGGCAACAGTATTTGTAGATTTGAGTTATGACTGTATTTTAACAACTTACTACAGAGGTTCTTAGCTTTCCATCCTCAAATATCAAGAAATCTCTAGAAATTATTCAATGACAAAAATATCTAGGAGACAAGATCTTCTGTTTCTTCGGGCTGATCAGAAGAGCAAAGGTCTCTTTCTTTTATGAAGTCTAACACCTGCTTATTCAGAGTGATTTCAGGTCAATAGCTACTTACATTTGGAATTTCTTACCTACTAAGTTTGCCTTGATGATGAACTGCTTATGGCAGCTTAGAATTCTGGATCTGGGTCAGTGAGAGCCAAAGTGGCTGCTTGTAATAGCAGCTTTTAGAATACAGAGCATTAAATCCAGTTTCATCAGGTTTTCCTTTCAAAGCTATGCTGTCCATCGAGCTCTTTCAGCATGAGACATCAGCATCTTTTCTTGAACAGCAAAGTACATCAGAATCTTTCTTACTTTACTTGATTAATGTAAATTATTTGCCTGCAGCAATCAGCCTCTGCCTGCCAGGTTCATCATTATACAGTGACAGAGATTAGTGAGGTACTTAATCAAAACCAGCAGTGATTGATACTCCATCAGTTTTGATCTTTAATCAGAGAAGCTTTCATCCAATCATCAGCCATTAAAGAGCCTCATTTATCTGATTACTTTTAGAGTGTGTA
>NW_008686784.1:29214-31298 GCF_000695815.1 Acanthisitta chloris | reverse complement strand
CAAACTCATATGCAACCTTTTACAATGCACATACTAATGTTGGGTCTTAACTGGCAATTTTAACGTCTCACCTCTGCCTGCCTCCAGAGTGTGTCAAAGTTGTGATTGTGTTTGGGGTTTTTTTTAAGTGAAACCTAGGTTGTTGGTTGAAAACTGGGTGTTTTAAAGTTTGTAGTTTAGTAATGGCTTTGTTTCCATGGGAAAAAAATGTTGAATTTAAGCTAACAAAAAAGTTGCTAAATATGTTCTAGAAATTTCAGTGGTTTCTTGGGGAGTGAATGAATTTACAATATTGCATTCATCAGATGTTCTAGAAAAAACCCCCACACTTCTGAAAACTGGACACATTTTTTTTCAGTGTGTTTTAACTTTCATTTCAGATAAGGATGCTTAGATGTTTTTGAAGTCAAATTGACTAAAAACTTTAATGCCGCAGTGTGTGAGTTTTGCAGATAACAGTGTAACTGCCAGAATGGTTGGGTTTGATTGTGTGGTGATCTCAGTAGCCAACTCATGGTCTCCTGTCCTTTGTTTGATGTTGTGGCATGCACAAGTTGATCTTTTAAGCTGTTAAAGTGCACTCTTCTACCTGAAGAATTTTGTTAAAATGTGATTTTTGTGTCTGACACTCCTTAACAAACTGAGTACTTGTACCAACATGAACTGTGTAGAGAAACACTCTCTTCGGAAAATTCAAATATTTCTTTATATATAAGGATTTTATTTCAACCCTTCAGAATGGCTGCTGTTTTTCCCATTATCAGTGATGAAAAGTAAAACCTGCAACAAGCTATACTGATTAGTTTGTTTAAAAAACCCCAAATTAAATCCATGGGGTTTTGTTTTTGGTTTGGTTTTTTAGATTTGAATGTAAACTTTTTTTATCACTTTTCTAATAAGGAAAGATTGTTCTAAATAGGAATTGGCAGGTTTTCTGCTACAGAATCTTGGCGTTCAGAACAAAGGCAACATTGTGTGATAATTACTCTATTTTTAGAACGTGATCAGGGAGCTCAGGTCAGTAGCAGAGACAAACACACAGATCTAATTCTGTGCCGATTTTAAATTACAATTTTGCAATCCATCTCTTTCTTGTTATGGAGACTCTTTTCTGCTAAAAGAACGAACAGACACATTAAATACAAATGCTGCAAGAAAGGAGTTCAGTATTTGTTGATTGAATCTTCATTTCCTGATTGAAAAATTACTTAAGGAGAAAGCTTAAAAAGCAATTCCACGCGAATGAGAACAAGTCCTGCAGTTACTATGAAGTGTGGTGGTTCTGTATATCACCACTCCGATCCATTCTGAAGAATTTGACTTTTTACTCTTAAGTGACTGGTGTTGTCATGCAAGTGTAGAGCACTTCAAAGTTGAAGTGCGGAAAAAAATAATATCTGTGTTTTCATGGTGTAATGTGTATTGTGCAGAGCCCTCTAAGCCCTAGTGAAATAGTTGCATTGGCAAATGATGGAAGTTGATGCCTTTACATCAGGAGTTACTAGGAAGTGCAAAAAGTACTGCTTGAAGGGGAGAGAGCAGATAGGTTCAATGAATTGTGTTGTGTTACTTTGTTCATCATCATCATGTTTTAGTGTTTTTGTTCTCTACAGCCAGATTCTGAATTTTGCCATGTGCTTTACCACTTGCCTAACCCTTTTCATGAGTTGTAAAAGGTATTTCACAGAGGTGGCAGCCTCTCTCTTGTCCCTGCTGTTATTCATGCAGGTCTTGCACTGTACAAAGAAATACTTAGAACTTTTCTTAACTTTACAGTCATTCAGGTATTGCTGATGAAAGGAAGAGGGAATGCATAGCTAAGGAACAACTACAGTAAGGTTTTTACAAGGTTTGCTGGTTTTGTTTGCTTTAGGTGACTGGAAGACATTGAGAAGATGTGTTCCCTTTATGAAGGGGGCATATCTCCCATGTGGTGATATGAGTGCTTCCCATCTTGGATAATTGAGCACATGTACATAGCCAGAAGTTCTGCGTGTGTTTTCTGAAATGCTGCTTCTTGTCTGAATTTCTTATCTTTTTCTCTTTGGTCCAGAAGACCTTACTTAAACTTCTGCCAAAGATTC
>NW_008686784.1:27044-29175 GCF_000695815.1 Acanthisitta chloris | reverse complement strand
TAACCATGCATGTCTTTTGGACACAGTGGATGATGCACAATAAATTGCATCAAAACAGAGGTTCAAGTTACTGCAGGGGTCCAGTGGCACCTTCTTGTTACTGTATTGAGGAACCTGTTTTCCTTGCTTCCACTGACTGCTTAGTCCAGATCTTAATAACTTTTATATTAGTGCTCTCTTTATTGTATCGTATTCTGGTTTTCTGTGCTTCTGTTTGGGTAGACGATTTTGATTATCTACTCTAGATTTGAAAATTTAAATTAATTTTATCAGTTTTTGCTCTCCTGCACTAACAGAAGTCTTTTGTTAATAGAAGATGTTTGAGGCACTAATAAAAGGAAATTGTCTATGGAGAGTTCAGTGGCTGATGATGTCTTTGATCAAATAGATGTGCTGTCTTGATGTTCTAACATAGCACTACCCTGCTCACTTAATTGAGATTGAAGTTTTTTTGACCTTCAGCTTTCCTAAGAAGGCATAATTTTTTTCTACAAGATGAATGATATCATCTGTTTCTAACATGTTGTTTATCTGCCATGTTAATCATAGAATCACAGAATTGTTTAGGTTGGAAAAGGCCTCTAAGATCATAGAGTCCAACTGTTAAGCCAGCACTACCATGTTTACTACTAAACCATGTCCCCAAATGCCACATCTACACGTTTTTTGAACACTTCCAGGAATGGTGATTACTCCACTTCCCTAGACAGCTTGTTTCTATGCTTGACTCCACTTTCAGTGAAGAAATTTTTCCTAATACCCAATCTGAACCTGCTCTGGCATAACTTGAGGCCATTTCCTCTCATTCTGTCACCTGTTAACCTGGAAGAACAGACTGACCCACACCTGGCTACAACCTCATTCCAGGTAGTACTAGAGAGCGATATTTTCCCTAAGGATATTAGTAGGTGCAATATCCCCCTGTTTCATGACCAGTTTTCATGCTAATGACAGTGGATGTTTCATGAATTCGATCATAAAAGTAAAAAGGAAATAATTGTACTTCCACTTTTATTTCCTTTTGATATGTCCTTTTTAATCTGATACATTATTTAATTGCTGCTTTTTGAAGAGAGGCTAAATGCTTTCCTAGTTACTCCTGAACTCTGTGATCCTTTGTCATGTGAAAGTTTTCCTACCTGGTGGTTGGTACCATGGCTTCTAGTAATAGTTGTGAAATGATTGCTATGGTTTTTGGGTTGTAGTACTGAAACATTTGAAGTGTGAAACTCTGTAACATGTACTATGCATTTTCTAAGAAGGTCACCCAGCTCTCATAGAGTTGTTTAGGTTGGAAAAGACCTTTGAGATCACTATGCAGAGCATCTGAACTCTTTATAGTTACAAACCTTAGTAGTTTTGAGCAAACTACCCTGAACAACCATTTTGAATGTCTGCAGTCAACGAGTGTCTTCTGGTGGGGGCTTTACACTGTTTTAATTTTTGCTTTCTTTATTTAATGATGATGTAAAGAGAAATCATCTTAGAAGTTGTCCTTCTGGAATGCTAGGCAAGAACATGAGTTTGAAGTAACTTCTAGTGATTATATTGCTCTCGAATTTCCCAGTCTGTAGTGAGAGTTGAACTTGGCTGGTATGATGTCATTTGTCTGGGACCTTTGGTTTCTGCACATGTTGCAAATAGCTTACAGGACGTAATCCTGATGATTTTTATTTTTTTGATACAACTAGCTGTCCTCCAGCTGGACCTGTCTTTTCTTCACTGACATCTGACTTAGTCCACCACTTAGTTTGTTATCTTATGTTGCAGCTTCTTAAGCCCACATAGGGCTTGTTTGTTCCAGGTATTCTCTGTTAATGTACTGCTTTCAGCTGTCCAAGGCTTGCCAGAGGCAGGAAGAGGCTGATAACTGTTCTGTGGACAGGCTGACTTATTTGCAGTGCTCTAAATTACTGGCTACTGAGGAAATCAGCGTGGGCAAAAGAGTAGGTTTGTTTCAAAAATGTGAGTCAAGAAGGCTTGGTTGTAGCTTGGATCCCATAGCCAGAAAAAGCCCATTTGTGTCCCTTGAACAACTTGAAAAATTTCTCCTACTTGCTATTCCAAGGTAATTGTGTGAGCAGTTCCTCTAGAGAAGGGGAAAGGGTGTTTCCTGAAAGGGAGGGAATGG
>NW_008686784.1:19064-27011 GCF_000695815.1 Acanthisitta chloris | reverse complement strand
CGCTGAGCTGTCTTGGCAGCCTGCCAGCCTTAGGGCTTGTGCAAAAAAAGCTGTTGTTTTGCTGGAGGAGCTGTCTCAGGAATGTCTTGCTTCCTCAGCTGACTCCTAATTCACCTCTCTTTGACCTGTCTTCCTGAGGCCCAGCGGATGTCAGGGTGATCTAATACTGGCATATGCTTACTTGGGACACCTAAAGCTGATCTTCTCACTGAAGGGCTTCTGTCCTAGCTGTAACGTGGCTAGTGCTGCTGTGCAAACTCAGGCTACTTTCTATGTGGGTAAAGGGAAGATTAGGAAGTGCTCAACCTTTACGTTTGTATTTCTGTCTTGACTTGAGCAAAAAAATCACTTAGTGAAGAAACAATACCCCCTGAAAACTGAAAGCTTACTTACTAATGGATAAATTGAGGATGAACACATGGCAATATCATTATTAGTTCCTGCTTGTATAGAATTACATTTCTGGAAAATATGACAATTAAAAAGATAAAGTGTCCTTTAAGCGTGATGAAAATAGCAAATTGTCATACTGTTTTGGTAAGGTTTAAAATTTAAGGGGGTTTTCCTAACTTTTAGTAATTCTGCAGGAAGCACTCAAAACTGGCTAAGCTTGTGCTGGGTTACATCTCCTAACCTTTACATTTTGATACAGAACACGTTTTCTTGTGATGGCAGGCTTAAGCTACCTATTTGAAAAAGGTTTTAAACTTTAGCCTTTAGAAAAATTGCATTGTAGCTTGCTTTTCTGTCCTTTTTGCAGCACACACTTCCTATGCATTCTCTTTCAAGCCCTGCAAAGATAAGATATCAATTTCTTTTCCTCTGCATATTTCTACAGTGGGCAGTGTTAACATTGTAAGTGAAGCCTTTTGGTACCTCTGTATTTGCCCAGAATGCAGTGCTACTGGCTACAGCTATTCAAATAACAGGGGAAGTAAAATATTTTACTAATAAGGAGGTTATTTGCATGCTGGCTTTTGTACAGGGGTGTGGAGAGGCTACTCTTTTTTGGTGCTCATAAGCCTTTTCTTGCAGTCAAGAAGCCTGGATTCTAAGTAATGTCAGCCCAAAGCAATCACTTACACGCTCAGGCTTGGAGTAACACATCAGCTCTACCCAAGTTTGTTATAATCCTGCGTTGACAACTGGTGAATTGGTATCTTGCTGGGACTACTTCAAGGAGTGATGCAGTGGGTGGTTCTTGCTGCTCACATGCCAAGGTACAGCTGCTGTTTACACCCAGGAAATGAACTGGGAAGGACAGCTG
Source organism: Acanthisitta chloris (assembly GCF_000695815.1). Classification (NCBI taxonomy): domain Eukaryota; kingdom Metazoa; phylum Chordata; class Aves; order Passeriformes; family Acanthisittidae; genus Acanthisitta; species Acanthisitta chloris. The sequence goes on along the minus strand of NW_008686784.1, from coordinate 25,744 downwards.
TGTTTTATGGAAAGCGAGTACTGTGTTGAAATATTAGTATTGGGGAGGTACTGCAAAATAAATAACGCAGTGATGTATTTTAGTATTACAAATTGTGGTGCATAGAATGTTCCAAACTCTGGAGGCTAGACTGGGACCATGCAAAGATAGTGGAGGTTGGTTGCTCTTAAGGAATGCATTTTCTCAGTGCTTTTCTGCTTCTACAGTTTGGGCTTTTTTTTTTTTTTTTTTTTACCAGTAGAGCGGTGTTTGCAGAGAAGCTTATGGTTGTTAAGTAAATGACAATAAACTAAATGTGATGCAGCTGTATATCTTCCATGCTAGTGGGCTGAACAGATTAGTCTAAATGTCTGCCAGCATAGTTCTGTTGGCAGTGCCTTGTAGTCTCCTTCAGGAACTGCTGTCTAGAGCTGGCAGATGACAGTATCATGATAAACAGCACTGTCTCCTCAGTTTGCAGAAGAACTCTTCCAACTGTGAATGTTCTGATACTGAGTTGTGTAAAAAGTGGAGGGAAGATTAAAGGATGGGACATGAAAAAGACTGATGCAAGGAGAATAGGAAAAATGGGATGAGACAGATGGGAACACACTAGAGGGAGGCTCTGAAGTTGACAGTTGCTTGATACAGTCTATTTTAATTTTAAAAAAAAATCTTTGAAGTATGTTATTCAAAGTTTTTGAGTAAACTGGGCCATAATTTGAAAACGTACTGTGCTTGTGTGGATTGTTCAAAAGCCAGAAAGCAGAGGGTGGTAACCGTCCATTGCAGTGAGGAGAGAGGCAGATGCTGGACTTCCACAGGGTGCAGTAATGAGATTAATACCTTCAGCATGGCTAGAAGTGGTCTTGGAAAGAGAAGGGAACAGGGAAAGGATCGATGAAGGTTACTGATGACAAGTAGTTGTTCAGAATACTGAAAACGGGCCCACTGAGGAATTGGGGAATGCAGAGACTGCTGATGAAGCTTCCTCTGCTACATGGTTACCCAGTGTAGGAAAAACCTGACTTAGTTTTTATCTCTGAGCAGAATATTGCAACTCAGAAAAAGGATTTTTAGTGCTCTGATACTTGAGTGATATCATCAGCTTATCTGCATGGTTTGGGGGAAAGTTTGTGAAACTTTGGGACTAGTTTGTGAAATAAAAATATATTATGGCATTGTTAAATATCTGCACTTCTGAGCTAGTGTGTGTTTTCTGAGTCTGATTTAAAACTAGGAGACTTTCTGGGGGAATTCTTACCATGTCACTGCTTTTTTCCAAGGCATCAGCTAATGAATGACCCATGCTGGAGATGGGATGGATGCTTCTGAAAGGTTTTTAGGCATGATTTGGTCATAGCCATTCTTGCCGTCATTTAGAAAAAAAAATGTTTTAATAATCTGTAGAAGTCTGTCTCTTTCAGCAAACCTGTATGTAAGGTGTTTCTGCTGCTGTTTCATGCAGCCCACTGGTTTGGAGAGACCACAGTGTTTGTGCTGCCACTGGTCACACCTTTGTTGAAAGAGCTGCCTTGAGTTTTATGGAAATTGAAGCTGTATTTGGTGGGGAGAATGGAGAGAGGAAATGCTGGTCACTGGAAGGAACCAGTAGCAGTTGGTGAATGGCATCAGTGTGTCACATTTGCATAAAAATATGTGAAAGGCAGGTGAACTTTGCATCTTGTGTTCTTTTGAACTGTGATACTACCAGTCTCCTTGAAATGGTCCTGCATTAATAACAAGAGCAAATGTGCAAGGAAAAAGTTGTATATTTTGCATGGATAAAATCTGTAAATCAAAAATAATGCTAATTGTTATGTTGCTCAAGAAAAACAGGGACCTCTAAATGACAATTGTAATTGTAGTATGCTTTCAGTTTCTGTAGGTCTTAAGTCCTTGCTATCTTTTGAGAGTGGTATCCAAAGGAAACTCTTTGGAATTGTTATATAGACAGCCTGCATCCATGTGTAAACCTGAAATCACAAGTCAGGCAAATGTGATCTGAATAAAGTGAGACAATGTTACTGTAAGTCTTGTTTCCTACTGAATTGTCGGATGTAGTTTTGTTTACAGCAGTGCTGCCATTGTATTTGATAGCAAATACTGTATTATTTTTCTGAAACAGACTAAGTAGTTGGCTCTCTAGTTCTACTGCATATAATGGAATTGTATCTCTTGGATTATGTGCAGTCTTCTGAATACTATACTGTCACTGTAAAGTTGTGGTCCTAAATGAGGACATCAGATACGTCCTTTCCGTGCGATTTTTGGGAAGTAGTTACAACACTAGAAAAAATAAGGTTAGATTATATCTACATAGAATGTAGATGTTGAATTCTGAAGTTTAGATTCTAAAATGTTTCTTCATATTGACTGTTAATGTCCTGATCTTACTTCTGTTTTTGTTACACACTTTGGACAGATCAAATGCAATTTTCACTTTTTCTGGAAGACATCCCTCCAACACTTCGCAAAAATTCTCATTGGAATGCGTTATAAGAAGTTGAAATTCCTGAAGGAAGCTTGAATTTGTGAAACTTACAGAACAGCAGCTAAAATGGGGACTCTAAAGCAGTAGTTTCTATGCTTCCTGGGCCAGGATTATTCTTGGTACTCAGAGCCTCCTGAACTATTGGACCTAAAATGGCAGTAACAGTACAGTGTTTTCTTGTGTGTAGCATTGTCTTTGAGTTCAAGCTACCTGAAACATCTTGGAGACTAGACTCCTGCATACTGTTTTGCTGGTAGAAAATGCTGCTCATAATACAGTTGAGGACATAGGTGCCTCATGGTATGCAATTGTCTCAGCATTAGATGTTTCTAGTTACTGTCTGGAATGTGTTTATGATGCTACTAAGATACTTTAAGACAATTCTGATCATTCAGGACATGGAGACTAGACCTGTTAAATAGCTTAGCACCTGGCACAGTTTATTTTTTGCTAAATGTTACAATTTTGTGGGTATTCTGAGGAACTACTTGGATTGGTTTTGTAAAGTTGGCATTAAAAGTAAAGGCATCTTTAGTCTTAAACTGATTTAGCTGTAAGTATCCTCTGTCTGCAATTACATGCTGGAAATTAGTAGACAGTTACCAAAAGTGTTCTAGTAGCCTTTTAACTTCAGTTTTTCCCAGGTTATATTTCAATTTTATACTTAGGACTAGTTTTCAGTCAGTGGTGTTAGTTCAGCCCTATGATACAAAACTGAACATAGCATTTTGCTGGTACTTTAATTTATATGAGTAGATCTATTGGTTTTAAACCAGAACTAAGTTTTTCAGTGTTTCTGTAAGCTTTAGACTGAGAGCTCAAAAAGTGCACGGGAGATGTGCCACTCTTCAGACTATAATACATATTTATCTCGGTATCATAAAGCAGATGTGGTTCATGTTTCTTTGCTTTTAGTATTAAGTCACACGCCTTTATACTTTGTAACTGAAATGTAGTGCTGCTGTTCTTACATGTTCTTACATGTTTGTTTTGTTTGTGGTTTTTTTCCTCTAGTGTTTGAAATCTAACAGAATGGCAGACATAGACAAGTAAGTAAAATCTGTAAGTTAATGAGGCTCTGACTGTGTGTCCTGTGCTGTATTCGAGATGGCTGTGATCTCCAGATACTTGACAGGCAGGCCTAGATAACAATCTTTGCACTATGGCAAGACATGAGGTTTATAGCATGTGGGAGAAGAGCTTGAGTTGCTCACGACATGGATTTGGGATGTTAATTGTAGGTAAATCTGAAACTGAGAAAAGGCACTAGTCAATTTACTGTGTTGGTTGGAATTCTGGAGGGGAAAACCAGATGGTATTGCCCATTACTGTTGTTTTCACTGTATGTAGGTTTTTTCCTATACTTTGAATGCTCATTTTGTGGCATTTGAAGTATAGTTTAGGTGAACCTGCCCACAGTTCTCAAAGCCTGCACATCCTATCAAAGAGGAGGAGTCTTTGACTGGTTGATAAGAACAGGATATAAAAGAATTCTTTTGTAAAAATGAAACTTGATAATTCTGGAAAGTTGTTAGTTCTTTAAGTTGTTCTGAGATTGTCAAATGTGCAACTTGAAGGCAAATTGGCTTCGTTTGGCTATTAAGACTTCTAGTTTGTCATAGATCAAAAGATAAAACAGTTTCCTTCTACCCACATAATCTAATTTATCTATTTAAGCTCATTGTAGTATTTTATAAAATTAACTTCTTGATCTTGTTATTAAATATTTCTAATAGCAAAGAACAGTCTGAACTTGATCAACAGGATATGGAAGATGTTGAAGAAGTAGAAGAAGAAGAAAGTGGTGAAGATGCCAACAGCAAAGGTAGTGTTGAAGACAAGGGTTTCTAGCAGCTGCATGTGTACTTCCTAGTTAAATGTGGCAAAGGGTTTTACTGCTGAAAATAATAGGAAATAGTAAAATAGCTTCGGATGTATAACCATTTAAGTTCTGAAGCAAGGACTGTTTTTCCAGGTGTGTGATATTTATTACTTTTCTGCAGTTATTCATTTTAGTCATGGTTAATACCAGTTTAGGCAGTTCTAGCCACCTGTATAATGGGAAAAGACAGGATTATTGTGTATATGGGACTGGATTCTTTCAAAACTAACAACAGTTAAAGACTTTTAAAATGTGAAGCTTTGAGCATAAAAAAAATACCTTGTGCATACACATGTGTGTGTGTGTCTTATATTTTTTGATTACTTGCTTAGTAATTTGCTGCTAAGTTGTTTGATTGTGAACAGAACAAAGCTCATGCTTAGTGTTACCACTCTTAGAGATAAATAAATCCTTTTATATTCCCCCTCAGCAAAAACATGAGCTTGTATCAGAATATTTGTTTCATCAGTGCTGAACAGTCTTACTCGTGCATTGTAGTTAAATTTGGGTGCACAGATAGAATCTGAAGAACAAGTAGCCAAAAGAGAAATAAATAATACTTGAAATAAAGTTATTTAGACTGCTAATAGTGCCACATTATGTAATTGGTTGAACAGAATAATAACACTAAAGAAAAATAGGATAATTTTGTTCAGGATGATTTTAGGCTTTGCTATATCTACTGAAATAAGTTGTTTTCAAAACTGGATTGCAAAATGTTGGGGAACACACCGGTAAGCTGAAGAACAGCTTACAGTTATTAAATGGTAAGTATTCAGGTGTCCCAAAGGAACCTAGAGGTTAATAATGTGTATTTTCAGTGATTAATCCCAGCTATTGTAGGTGAGGATCTGAGGGGAAATTATACTATAGGAATCATGGAGAGAGAATTGATTTTATAAATCAGAAACATGTATCAGTACTAGGGAAATTTGACAGTGTTAAGCAGTTCTTTTGCATCTGTAATTCTTTTATAATTTTTTCATCCACAATTGTTTATTTATTTTCAGGTGAGTCCAAAAAATGCACTTTGCACTTATGGAATTTTCTTTTTTAATTCAGCTCGGCAGTTGACTGTGCAGATGATGCAAAATCCTCAGATTCTTGCAGCCCTTCAGGAAAGACTTGATGGTCTGGTAGGAACATCTACAGGATACATAGAAAGGTACAGCATTTGTTCAGTATAAGCAGAGTGCTATAAATGGTTGTTTTGCTCTCTGAACTGTATTGTCTGTGGAATTAGTAGTCATAAAACACTGTGCTGCTCAGATAGCAAAAAAGCTCATGCAGTCTGTCCATAGTGCGTATCGGAATTGAAGGGTGTTCATTTGAGGTTTTATGAGGAAAAGAATGCTGATATTTACAGTGGCTGACATTGTCCCCTGCAGTTACAGTGTGGCACACTTCTTAAGATACTGTCCCACTACTTGGAATCCCTTTTGTGGCTTTGGCTTAGTCATGAAGCATCAGGTATTTTAACTATGGTCAAATACTCGGAGGCCTAGTGTCTTTAATACAGTCATTTTATGCTTAAGAGTGTAGCCACTATCTGGTAAAATTAGGAATGTTATTAGCAGTACTTCACATGATTTTTCTCACGTATCAAAACTTGCAATAAACTCTTGCTAAAATTTTTCGTTACTTGTTCTGCATTAACAGCTTTTTCTCACTCTCTTGGGTAATTTCTGATTGTGTACAAATATTTGACCACATCCACAGGAAGTGCAAAGCGTACAGCCGTCTGGCTGTGATAGGGTCCTACATTGCTACTGATTTGAACTGGGGCAGCAGGCATCAGTGCTGCTGCTGCTACTCCTACCACTTCCCTGTTACAGATGATGGCAAAAACCCATTTAACTAATAGCCTTCCCTGATAAATACTGGACAATAAAGAGCATGGAATCAAAGAGTACCCAGGTTCTTTCCCTTCTAGATACCATTCTCTAAAGGCTTTCCATACCCAATATTTTTCTTCTGTTTTTCAACAGATATTAATTAACCTCTACTAATCTTTCAGATCCTTGCTCTAAGAAGTGAACAAAAGTGGTAACTTTGTTTTACATGGCATTCTTCTAGTCAGCTGCTCTTTTAAGATACTGTACCATTTCTTCATCAAGTCCAAGTACAGTAGTGCATTCTCTATCACTAAAGCATTGCAGCTTCGCCATTGTACCAAATGCTGTCCTAATTTGCAATGTGAAAATATTTGGAAAACACATGTAACTTGAGTCTGCACTTTCTCAACATATGCATGATGAGTTAGCCATGCTTTGTAGGTGCCTCTTACATGTCTTCCCAAGTATTATTAAGAGTTTATTTATATAC
>NW_008686784.1:4584-19036 GCF_000695815.1 Acanthisitta chloris | reverse complement strand
ATCTGGGATGCTAAAAGCTCTTAATGTGGGCTCTGAAGGAGCTAGGTGCATAAGGTGGTAGGAAACCAGACCAGTTCCAGGAAAACAACTGTCTGCTCAGCCTTAGAATTTCTGAACTGCTCAGCAGCTGTCCAATAACTTACCTCTTCACCTGTGTCTGGTGACAGTAATTTTAATCATAGAATCATCAAGGTTGGAGAAGACTTTTAAGGTCATCCACTCCAGCTATTAACCTGACACTCCGCTGTAAGCCCTACCTGAACCATATCTGTAAACACTTCCAGGGATGGTAACTCCACCACCTCCCTGGGCAGCCTATTTCAGTGCCTGACCAGCCTAACAGTGAAAAAATTCAGGGACTTGTAGAGAGCCATGAAGTCACTCCTGAGCTGCCTCTTCTCAAGGCTAAACAAGCTCAGTCCCCTCAGCTGTTCCTCATACAACATGTGTACTAGACCATTTGTGAGCCTCATAGCCCTTCACTGAACTTACTCCACTGCCTCAATGTCCTTTAATGAAATGACTTAATGTCTTATAAAACTTACTTTCAGAATTTCCCTCAACTGCTCACAGGAAGGTGTGTTCTTGTGTGATCATAACTTTTGTTAGTGACTTGTATCCAGAGCTACAGGTTCTAGTTGCCACTGTGACATCCAGTTCAGATTTCTTGGTTTGCTTCTCCATTTTGGATTTACTTCGTAAGAGCTGTCTCCTTCATGAAACTGCCTTTATTTTTTTATGAAGTACAGAATTTATAAAGGTAGTGGATGTACAGATTGAGAAATGTGAACTTGTTGGCACAGAATGTAATGATATGCAGCTTGACACGTGAAAAATATTCTAGATTCTCTAAAAAGGGGCTAAAATCTTTATTCTGACAAATTAAGAGTTGGACATGCTGCATGTATGGCACTACGTCGTAGAAATTTCATAGTGCTTTATATACAGTTGCTAGGACCAGTACTCTTAGGCTAGATATATGCATGTGACATTAAGTGGGTGATTGTTGTATGACTTACGTGTGTGGTCACACTAATTTTCTTCCTTAATACATTTTTCTTGAACTAGCTCAAGTTACTTCTTAAATTGCTGCTAGTTCTGATACGGTACTTGATAAAATCATAGCGAATTATTAACTTGACTAACTTCTGGAAAAACACCAGAGTAACAAGAATGCTATCAACCCTTTATGAGTGTATGTGCCTAAATTTAAGTGGCTTTGGTAGTTTGTGTAGCAGATCTAATTTTTCCAAAAGCGAAGGTTAAGGGAAACCTTGTTTTAATGGTGATAGGTATATTGTCTTAGTAACCAGAAACAGTGTATTCATGTTGAGCATAAAGGTGTCAGGGAGAAGAGTTCTGTATTTTAAAGGGAACAATCATTTTGGAACATGTGCTTGTCCTGCCTAGTAGAGATAAGATAGTTTTAGTAATCAGTATGAGCCTTCAGTGTTTAATACATTACTGGGTAATTCCTCTAATCTGAAACTGGTCCTAACAATTAAAAGCAGTTGCTTTCTACTGTGTTGTAAATAACATGGCAGAACTGCTTAAAATAAAATCAATATGGGAAGTTGACATAGTGATCTTCTGTTAGCATGTGTTGGGGTTTGGCCTTCCAGTGGAGGCTGTCAGCAGACTACCCTATAAATCTTACCAGTAGCCTTGGTACAGGTAGCTTTCTGTCCTAACAGTAAATTTGTGTTAGCATAGTTTACTAAAGTAAAACTAATACTAGAGTTGTAGCTGACCACTATTTATAATGAAGAATGCATTGACTGCTTTCCTTTTGCACATTTATAATACAGTGGCTCATTTAGCAAAATAGTTCTGGCTCACTTTGGGAGTGTCATTATATTAGAAGACAGTTCTACCAGCTGCTTTGCTCAGTGAAACAAGTGAATTTTGAAGATTAAATTCCTTAGCAAAGAATAACTCAACTGTCTTGAACTTTCTTTCATAAAACCAAGTGAATACATGGTGAGACCTTTCTTAATTATGCTCAATCCTGTGAATTTACTATGCTGTCTATTGATAATGTAGAACTTGTTTATATAATGAAGGTTTATTGCAAAAGTTTGTCTCATGATTGAGCCAGGTGTTTGGAATACTCTGGTTTGGACTGAGGTTCAGTTTAAGAGCCTGTGCTAATAGTTTCAGTCTGCAAGGTCCAGCGGGTTGTAGTTTTGGTTTGTACAGTTTTCTAACGCTTAACATAGAGTGTAAAATCTGTTGTGATACAAGGTGGCTAATTTGCAAGGGTGTTGGTTAAGGAGGGATCAATATGTGTCCATAATGTAGTGTTAGTAACAGTTCTCACTGGATTTTTCAGCTTGCCTAAAGTTGTTAAAAGACGTGTGAACGCTCTCAAGAACCTGCAAGTTCAGTGTGCACAGATAGAAGCAAAATTCTATGAGGAAGTTCATGAGCTGGAAAGGAAGTATGCTGCTCTCTATCAGCCTTTATTTGACAAGGTATTTCACTGCTAATCTGATTTGTATGTAAAAGTTTCAGATAAAGCACAAGGGAATATAACAGACTGAAAAATTATGCACGTTCTAAATTACTTTGTTCTCATGTGCGCGTTCAATTCAGTTGATACATTTTTGCCATCCATGTGAATGTCAATTAAGATCAAGGGGCAAAAGGTTCAGTCTGTTTCATGGTTACCAAAATCCCTTCAATACACCAGGCCTCATTTTGTTAATTGAGCAGATGTCAGATGATATTCTAACCTTTCTGGGACTTTGGTGTTTATTTTAGTGTGTTGAAAACATTTTAACTGCTGACTCTGTCTTCTAGAGCCAGAAGAAAAAGTTTTGATAAATAGTTAATATGTTACTAATTGTGTAATTTAGGATTAGGAATTTGTCGGTTAAGGCATTGCTGATTGTAGTGACTAGGAAATTTTAAAATATTCTTGGTTTAATCTTCTAGCGAAGTGAAATCATCAATGCAATTTATGAACCTACAGAAGAAGAATGTGAATGGAAAACAGATGTTGAAGAAGAAATTTCAGTGAGTACTTTAATCGACTCTCATCAATAACTGAAGCCTTAGCATGAAACAAGATTCAGTACAGTAACTGAAGTTTAAGAAAACAAACAGCTGGGTTCATGATGATTGCTTGTTTACAGTAATGATATTAATTCTTAATGGTTGCTTAAAGCATGCATATGAAATTTAACCTATACTGGTATCAACATAAAACTTAATGAACCTTATGGACACTCTTGTAAAATTAAGAACACCTAACATTTTTATTTTTTCAAGGAGCAAATGAAAGAGAAAGCCAAGATTGAGGATGAAAAAAAAGATGAAGAAAAAGAAGACCCTAAAGGAATTCCTGAGTTTTGGCTGACAGTATTCAAGAATGTGGACTTGCTCAGTGATATGGTTCAGGTAGGTGTTGGTCCAAGTTTGTTTGAAGTTGCATTATTATGTAATCCAAGTGTCCTTAAAAAAGGAATAGAAACACTGCACTGCTTGGTATGTCTGTTGGGGAGCAAAAATGGAACCATTACTTGGATGTCATCTCTGGTACTTCATTGACCTCAGAGTGTAGAGCACTGAAATACCTTCTTACTGTTCTATTGTTTGAACTTGTTTTACCATGGTGATATACTTTCTGTGCTTATAGGAGTGTGTGTGAGATGTATATTAAATATTGCTAAAAACTGTACTGGATATTTGCATGGATTTTGAGTGTGTACAGCATTGGAGACTGTGCAGCCATTGTTGCCATCTGCTGGTCACGTTAATGAAAACATTTCAGTGCTGTAAGTAGGTTTTTGTTCTAAAGAAAACTCCTTCTGAACATGGCTTTTTATCTCTGCAGGGTCTTAAATCTGTATAATTTCATGTTATGAAAACTAAACACACTGTTTTCTTTACAGGAACATGATGAACCTATCCTGAAATACTTAAAAGATATAAAAGTGAAATTTTCAGAAGCTGGACAGCCTATGGTTAGTTTAACTTAGTAAATAAGATTACTTTTGTGTTACCTTAAGACTTACTTGTATATTAGCAACATGCTCTCTGATAGCCAATTGTCTTGTGGAAATTGTGAGAAAATACACAGCTGTTGCTTCTGAGAAACAGTACAAGGCCTAGTGCTAGCCTTGCAATACCCCATGAATGAATTTATACTAAATTTAACCTTCAGCTTCTGATGGGATTTGCCTTAATATCTGATGACTTAAGTTTCACCTTTGCATTTCAATACTTTCAGGTATTTTTTGTATAACTGTTATAATTGGATATCATTTCCCTGGGAGAAATCCAGACAACTTGCTAAGTTGTAATATTTTTAAATTTAAAAGTTCTCTCTATACATGAGCACCAGGAAAGCTGTATGCTTGGAGATCTGAGCCAGTGCTGGAATCAGTATGTTGACTAACATGTGCAAGATCAACATGGTAAATTAAAAGATTTGGAGATTTTATGGCACAACTTTGGTAGCAAATTCTAGATTAAGTCATAGATGTGCACCATTTCAGTGGGGGAGGAGGGGGTGTATTCTGTTGCATGTGTATTTTTTGATTTGGGATTCTAGGTATTTAGAAGTTAAATGTATGTGTTATAAATTACTAAAGTTGTTGGTCTGCAATTCTTTTTAAGAGTTTCACATTAGAATTTCATTTTGAACCAAATGACTACTTCACAAATGAAGTGTTGACGAAGACGTATAGAATGAGGTCGGAGCCAGATGATTCTGATCCCTTTTCCTTTGATGGACCCGAAATCATGGGTTGTACAGGGTAAGTGCTAATGGATGGCTTTAAGGCAATAGAACAGTTTCTTCCTTTAGTTTTCTCCAATTGTCGACTTTTACAGCATCTTTGGGAAGGTGCTGGAAAGATACTGCTCCTAATAACTTCTGAACAGCTGGGTTGGACTTGAATTTTTTTAGTTGTTATCAATACCTTCAATACTTTATAGAAAAATATTTATATTGCGTAATTTATAAGCATATATATTATAAATATAAATAAAAATGTAATCAGTATTTACCTAGAAGTACTGTTCTGCAGTCACTGAAGCTGAATTGGAAGGTGAATGGTGGTATCTTTTTGTAAGCATTGATAGCCTTTTTCAAAATTTGGTTGATCACTTTTAGTCTTTTTGTATTTCTGTTGTGCAGCATTTTGGGAAGTCTCTTCCAGTTTTCACTTTTTGTATTGCAGTTGTCCATTTTGTTTTATAAGTGTCGAAGGTTTACCTCTCAGTGTCTGCTTAAGAAACAGAACAGTCATGTCCTGTTAACTTCAGGTTACTCATAATTTTAAAAAGCTGTCACTCCTTTCTCAGTAAAGTCTTTGTTCTGTACATGTGCCTCTTTCTGTGAACAGAGGGATGAAAGAAACCTGACTTGTACATGTTTATCCTTGTGGGTACATGTGGGCCTGTTAAGTTCCTTTCATGTTTATATCTCTAATGTTTTGGCTGCTCTTTTGAGTCTTAACAACTAAGTTAGAGCCTATCACTGCATAGTTGGGGTTGGTTTTACCATTTTATTAATCTGCAGTTGCTGATAGTGACTTTTATTTAACACTTAATTTCCCAGTCACTTAATGATTAATTCCTAATCCTTGTTTTGTTTTGTAGCTAAGACAGCCTCTTCTTGTCTCAGAACAGTTCATTCCCTTCCTTTGAGTCTTTAAAGTAATCTGATCAGAAACTTTTGCAAATACAGATAGTTTCACTCATGTGACTTCATTTGCATGTCACTAGAATGTTTTGACTGTTAGAGAAGCATGTAAGCTGATAGAGTTAAAAAACCCAAACTAAAACCACAAAACTCAAACAAATAAAAAAAGAAGATAAAACCCTCACAAACAAACAACTCAAAATCAGCCAAAAACTACACACCTGCTTGATGCATTATTTTAAGGACTTACTATGATAGATGTGGCCAACTTTAGCATATTAGTAACATGACTAAAATGTGACATTATTTTATAATGGATAGGTAGCTCTAAAAATTATGTGATAGGTACTACTTGGTAGGTAATGAATTAGCATTTCAGTGATTGAGTGGAGAAGAAAAAACCTCTGGATGGAAACTCTTCAATCCTAAAATGAACCTGTTACTCTTTTCAATGTGCAAATTAATGAAAAGATAGCAGTGAATAAACACTGCCTTAATATTTTCTATTCATTGTGTCACTTGCAGTTGTAATAAGCTCAGTAGGTACTTGTGACAAGGCAAATGATATTAAGCTGCAGCTGATTTTTGTTTGGGTTTCTTCTTCCTTTTTCTTTACTCTTTAGTTGCCAAATAGACTGGAAAAAGGGAAAGAATGTTACTTTAAAAACCATTAAGAAGAAGCAGAAACATAAGGGCCGTGGAACAGTTAGGACAGTGACAAAAACTGTTTCAAATGACTCGTTCTTCAATTTCTTTAATCCTCCTGAAGGTAAGCTGAACACTAGTTTATCTACATTAACTTTAAATGTAGAATGTGCTTCACTCACACCTTTTTTTTTTTTTTTTTTTTTCCCCCCCTACAGTTCCTGAAAATGGAGACCTGGTAAGTTTGCTTATTTAAAATGTAGAGGTGAAGTGTTTGTGGAAATTGTTTGGGAATTTGTTAAACAGCTTCAGCTTTAACTGCTTCTGTATTTAACTGAGAATACTTGTGAAGATTAGTATGTACTTGAGTTTTCTTTATTAGAGGGAGTATTTGTTAAGTTGGATGATAGAATTTAGTCAACTTTAGCAGTTTATCCTTCCTCAGAGCTACCTTGTGAATTGTTAACAGCTGTACAAATGTAGTGATCTTCCTTATTAGTCCTTGATCGCACGGGTGGTGTAAGTCTCTCCCTTCAGGCTTGGTTTGGATGATTTTATCTAATGGCTGAATGTATCTGGTTTGTATTTTATTCTGTTAAAAATTTCCCAAGCTTATTAAGCCTTGGAGAAGGTAATAAAACAAGAATAGAGAACTGCAACAGCCTGATTTTCTATGTGCTCACTGTGGCAATAAGCCATATCTTTATAAGGAGAAAAACTACCCAAAATACTTAACAGTGGGGAATACGTTATGGAGCTTGAGTGAGAAATATGATTAGAGCTTCTAGAAGCATGCTGCCAGAGCTCCAGTTGGCATGGACACCAAAGCTTATGTTCATAATGTTTTAAAAAAAAAACAGGAAAAGAAAGAAGCCTTTTGAATTGAGGATAATTTCTTAGATGAGAGAGAGCAGAACACTTGGTCTGAAAAGAGAAGGAGTGAAAGTCTGAGATTGGATCAGAGGGCATTTTTAGGTGTTCAGGTGCTTCACAGTGGCTTGTCTAATGGGAATCATGGAGGAGATGCACTGTAGGTTGTAAAGTCTTTTAACGAGATAGGCTCAACTGGCTATTCTGATCTTTAAGGGTATTGTGCATATGAACTGAAAGTCTATGGAAGATATCAAACAATCTTGGAAATAAAAAGAAGTTGGGGTGGGAAAAGTAAAAGTGAAACTCCAGAATTTTGTGTAATTAAGCTCACTGAGCAGCAGCTCCCCACGGCAGAATGTAGGTGAGCTGTTTCAAGTGTCAAACTTGGCTCTTCAATTTCAATTCTATAAAACAAGTCTTGAAACAAAAAAATAAGTACATGGGATTTGTATAAATCTGGCCACATCAAAACCCCTGCAACTCGTGTTTGTCTCCAAAGTAGTTATCACTGTATGTTGTTTTGTGCAGGATGATGATTCTGAGGCAATCCTTGCTGCAGACTTTGAAATAGGTCATTTCCTGCGTGAGCGCATAGTCCCCCGGTCAGTGTTGTACTTCACAGGAGAAGCTATTGAAGATGATGATGATGATGTGAGTGTAATGTTCTTTCAAAACACTAAAAACTTTGAAATAATGCTGCTTCAAGACCTTGGGTAATTTCTCACACTGGTATCTTTAGAATGGGATATATCGATGTTACTTTCAGCAGAGCTTCCTGGAGTGTTCAGTAAAAAGCAGCATGAAAGTAATTCGTCTTTGAAGTAGTGACTTCAGAGTTTTGTGGCAAAAGTAGGGGTAGAAACTGAACATCTAGAGGATGTCTTAGTAGAATTTTGTGTATAAGGCATTCCTAGAGTGGTGTGCCCAGGACTTTGATCGAACTATAATGAGCTGCCAGAGGACAAATTAGTCTGTTTATCTAGCTGCTCAGCCTGTTCTTCATGCTTACAGTGATACTGGGCTACCCAGTTCCAAGATTCAAGCCTCATCCTTTCAAGAAGGCACTCTTACTAAAAAATGCAAGATAAGCATGCTCAAAGCATGCCAAAATACTCAAATCAAGTTCTGCAAAAGCTTCAATTAAGTGCTTTAAAGGAACTAAACTTGAAATCAAGAAACCACTAAACCTTAGAACTTTATATGGGTGAAACACTTTCTCTCCCCTGCCTCCATTCAAACAAGGGCAGTTTGACAGTTAAGATAGTTTAGATAAGTCCTGCCTTAAATTAATTTTTAGAAACCAAACTGTTAGCCCTTGGCTGGGGATGGAGGAGGGAGGAGGTACTGACAGTAGGAATTGCCATGGGCTCTGAGGCTCCCTGCCACACGCAGGTGGTACTGCAGTCTAATCAGTTCCTTCAGCCTTGCATCAAAGGGTGCACAGGCTTCTCTGTCAGAGCTTATTTTAAGAGATGGAACATTGCTCATGCTGTGATGCATAGAGCATATTTTAATCTGACAGATACAGAAACTCTCTTAAGAGCATAATACAGTGTGGTCTATGCCATCTAGTTGAGTTATCTGGCTGTACTTGAGCTGCATTTATGATGCTATTAAAACCATTTATTTTCTCTCCTAGTATGATGAAGAAGGTGATGAAGAGGCAGATGATGAGGTAAGATGAAGATGCACTTGATTCTAAAAGTTTCCGTGTTGTAATTTGTTATATGGAATAAGAGTTCCTTTAGTTTTGAATGCTCTGGACACTTATGAATTATTTATGAAGTAAGATGCAGCACATTGTTTTGTGGATCTTGGGTGAATCATTTTCAAAAAACAGCAAAGCAAAAAAAAAAAACCCCAAGCCAAACTAAAACAACCCTTGAGGTATCTTACAAATTAAGTTGCCACTGATGTCAATAGAGGATATGTTTTGTGAAGGGTAAACTAATACAGTATGTGTAACATAAAATGATAATTAATGTATTTCTGAGCATAATTGAATCTTAATTTTCATGAAAATGGCTCAGGAAGCTGAATGTGACTAAGCTAGAGAAATATAAACAAGTGTTTTCTTTCAGGAGGGAGAAGAAGAAGCCGATGATGAAAATGATCCTGAGTATGACCCAAAAGTAAGGAGTTACAATGAATGTTTGAAGTCTTGTGTATGCTTGCAGACATTTAAAATTTTAAGCATGTTAAATCTTGGTTTTAGTCAAATTATTTAATCAGTTCTTCCTATGGTGAGTATGGTTTGGCTGAGGCTATTTCAGTACCAGTTCTGACAGACTAATATTGGTAAAGAAACTTTGTAAAGTTCTTTCTCCAAGAATCGTTTTGTAAGACTAACTTTTGGCATTGAGCACTGAGGTTAGTCAGGCTTGCTTTTCTAGAAACTTGTCTTGCAGCAGGTTGCTGCAGTAGCCAAGAAGGCAAATGGCATCCTGGCCTGTATCAAAAGTACTGTGGTCAGGAGGACTGGGGAAGTGATTGTCCCCCTGTACTCAGCACTGATAAAGCCATACCTTGAGTCCTGTGTCCAGTTCTGGGCCCCTCACCTCAAGAAGGACATTTTCGTGCTGGAGCATGTTCAGAGAACAGGGACATTGATGGGCTGGAGCATGTCCAGAGAAGGGAATGGAGCAGGTGAAGGGTCTGGAACACAAGGAGCAGCTGTGAGAACTGGGGTTATTTAGCCTGGGGAAGAGGAGACTCAAGGGTGACATTATCACTCTCCACAACTCCCTGACAGGAGGTTGGAGCCAGTTGGGCTCAATCTCTTCTCTCAGGAAACTAGTGACAGGATGAGAGACATAGTCCCAAGCTGTGCCATGGGAGGTTTAGGTTAGACATTAGGAGGAATTTCTTCCCAGAATGGGTGATTAAACATTGGGATGGTCTACCCAGGGAAGTGGTGAAGTTAGTTTCCCTGGAGGTGTTTGGGAAAAGACTGGAGGTGGCACTTAGTGTCATGGTCTAGGTGACACAGTGGTGTTAGGTCATAAGTTGGACTTGGTGATCACAGAGGTCTTTTTCAACCTCATTGATTCTGTGGTTCTGTAATGATGAAAATACTGTTCAATAGTTGTAAGAACATGCAGAGAACTGTGTAATCCAGGTTCAGTTTTTCAGAACTTGTTACAAGCTGGCTCTGGCGCAGATTTTCCCAACAGAACACAAAACTGAAGCTTTTCCAGGGTAGATAAATAGCAAGGTTTTTATTGTTCAAGGTAGCAGAAGTCAAGGTTCAGGAATGCATCTACAGCCAAGTACTACAATGTGAACAGCCAGGAGCAACTGGCAGCTTTCTTACTCTGTTGGAAGGGCAAATCACTAGTCAGGCTGGAAAAGTAATTGTGAGCCACTCAGTTCACAGCTTTTTAATAGCTAAGGGAAAGGCACCTCTGGCCACCTGAAAGCATCTGATGGAGGTAGGTGAAAGTTGCAGAGATGAAAATGGAGTCTATGTGAAGTACTCCAAAATGCTTCCTGTAAAATTCCTTGCCATTTCAAGTGAGGAGGCACCATGTGTTTCTCAGTAGGAATGTGTTGAGCTACTATCAAAGTGCTATTGAAAGAAGTAGATAATCTTATCATTGTATCTAGAAAGGCATAGGATACAGAACAGTTAGTCAGAATGTGCAGCCTCTTGGTGATGTTTCATCTGATACAGTGTATTCAAATTGCTTCCTAGTCAAAAAAGTTTTGGAATCAAAATAAAACCAGCTGCAAGTTGGCCTTCTTATTTCCATTTCAGATTGCTTTTCTTGGCAAAACAGAACTGAGAAAGGGCAACACTGTATGCTCAGTTTCAGAGAGAACTGCCAAAGGACTAGAGACAGTAGTGGTACTATAATGTATTGACATAAGAATAAATAGTTGTAAGCTGATCTCAGGCTGAAAGCCAGCTGAATTTATTAAAGCACCATGGACCTGAAGCAGCTATCCAGACCAAGACAGTGGAGTGAAACTTGCAACTGAACACTGCCCCCAAAAGAAGGAACTTTTTAAAAAAAAAAACCTTCAAATTTTACTGTGACATACTATTCGTTGTCTGTTTCAATATAACAAAAGAAATTTTCTATGTTAGAATTTTCTAACAACTGAAATTTATTGCAAAAGATGTTTCCAGAGTGTTAAGGACATACTGTGATTTGGCATTTCATTGGATTGCTCTACAGTGGCTTCTGGATTAAGGCCATGCCCTTGTTACTGTCCGTAGGAAGTTTGTTCTGTCTCAAACTGTGAGGACGACCTGGATGCTGCTTCTGAGCCAAGTTTTTTGTTACTTCACATAAGTATTCTCTTTTTTCCAGTTACAGTGTCTTTCATCACACTTTGTTCTGAGTGATGTTTGTTCTGGATTGTATACTGATGCACTAACAAACCCAAAATAAATGCAGTGTGGATATTGCCACATCCAAAGACAGTGGTATTGCTAATAATAGATAATTAGTGTGAGGGAAAATATGAAAAAACTAGAATACTGCAACTTGTGAAAGTCTGCTTAGCAATATTGATAGTTCTTTTAAAATACTGGTTTGTCTAAACTGATGTTTTCTTTTTTTCTCAACAGAAGGATCAAAACCCAGCAGAATGCAAGCAGCAGTGAAGCAGTGTGTATGTGGCCTTGAGGATTACCTGCACTGTAATAGCCTAAATAAAACTATTAGTTACTTACAGCCTTATGTTTTGTATCTTGGTAGAATTAAGTAACCAATTTGTTAAAAAAAGAAATCAAACACATAAGAACCAGTTTAAAATGTAGGTTCAATCTACCTAGCATTTTAACAGTATAATTTTCTGCCAATATGTAGAATGCAGTAAATCCCCTAAAGCATGAATGTTAATTCAATGCTACATAGTTTGGTTCTTGTGAAGTCTTTGTCATGTAGCTATTAGACTGCAGCTGTGAAGATTATCAGAACTGTTAACTGAGACCAATATTTGTTTAGATAAAACTTTCTCCTGAAGAACCAACCAAAGTATTTTTTCAGCCCAGTAGTCTGAACGGGTTTAAGTCTGCTTGCACTAGCTGTGCCTTCATTACTTTGTTAGAGAAATGGCAGTGACTTGTACTAACTAGGAGATGATGATGCATTTGGAATTTGACTACTTGAGAAGACTAGTACAACTTGTTTAATTTCCAACGAGACCACATTAAACATTCATAGGTGTCAGCTTGTTTATGCTATGGGTTTTGTATTTTATGTGACACGGTGATCTACAAAAGAAACCTAGCCATTATGTTAAGGTTATTGTTTACCACTGGGGTGTGAATAAAACCTAGTATTTTCAGAAGCTAGTCTTGTTTTATTGTGTGTATTTGCATGTGTAAACTGGTAAGGCATATCTTACATGCTGCAGTTCATGTTTTACAAGAAACAAAAGTTGGTAATTACTGAAAAATTATATAGCATTTCAAAAACAAACACAATAGTTTGGAAAGTTTGATCCGTACTTTCCATTTGCAGTATGATACTTGTGAAGCTGAGCTACATGTTTCAGTGATTGGTTGACACTGTCATTTTAGAGAAGACAGGTTCTTAGAATTGGGACTAGATCTGATAAAGGACTTCGGTATTGCTGTGCCCAACTCTCTAAGGCATTGCCTACTAGTATGAAATCTGGAGCAAAATGCCTTGGATTTTCAGTCTGTATAGACAGAGCTACATTGTCCTGAACAAAGCCTACCCTGCAGCCTAAGGGAGTACTGGAACACTTGGCTATATTCTAGTTTGTTCTCAGTCTCTCAAGCACCTACGAAGGAGGAAACAAACCCAAAGGAAATCCTCTTTCTTCATCTAATATTCTGTTCACTGTGCTTCTGTTTGCATGTTTGCAGGTTCATACTTCCATCCATATTGGATATTTGTTGTCAGGTGAAACACATGGGCTAGAAGATCTTCCTTATACTAACTTTGCCTCTAGCCTGGCAGCAGAAGTGCTTGACAAGATGTGGATTTGAACACACTCAGCTGAAAGAGACTATGAACCTAATGGATTCCCTCTTGAGTTTTCCCAGTCAGTAGGATGCTACTGTACTCCATTGCAGTCTTGTACTTCACATAACTATGTACGTTCTGATCTAAGCAAGTAGCTAGAGACCTTTTTGGGGATGGAAGGGACCTTGTAGGGTCTAGCTGTTGTCCAGATCTATTTCTGCAGTAGCTACTTTTTTTTAATGCTACTGTTACACCGACTTAGCTGTAAAGGTTTGAAAAGAGCAGGGCAAGCAGGAGGCAACAACCACATGAGGATGGAGCTGGTGGAAGAATTTCTGTAGCATGTCTATTGATTGGAGGGTAATACCTCAAGTTCCCCTTCTGAGTCCTCAGCTCCCCCTGAGAGGACATGGGTTTAGTGTTCTCTGACTAAACTGTTTTTGTTTTGTGGTTTATACTTTTTTTTTTTAGTCATTCAAGGCTTAAGTATTGCACTGCTTTATTCTGAGATCCCGTATCAGGCTTCGTCTTCCTCCTCTCCAGATAACTGGATTTGGGAGGAGGAGCTCATGTTATTTTATAGCTGTATATAAAACAGCACTGTAGAAACTGTGATCTTACGTGTTTTTTAGGTAACACATAGATCTCATAGCATTGGAAAATACAGCAATGAAAGGTTAACAATCACTCTCTGGTAGCTGTGTGTGTTAAAGTAAATGTGATTGTGTTCTTGTGTATCAGAATATGCTTATCGTTTAAGGCACCGGCCCTGCCAGGTGTTTGGGCTTCACATGGTCTCTTCTCTGAACATCTTGCAGGGTTAAGTTGAAGTTTAAAAACTTGAGGGCATGTAGAGACCAAACTGATGGTACGTTACGAGCTTGAGCAGTCGTTAATGTAGGGCTTTGGGGTTCATACTTCTGGCCGTAAGTCTCTGAAGTCCTTACTTAGATCTAGCCCATTTTTGCTAACAGCATCTGGCAATTCTATCTTAAAAAGAAAATGCACTGTTAAAAGTTGTCTTAAGTTTCTAAAATCACTGCAGTTAACAAATTTGGCTTGCTCTTTGATTGCTTTCTCATTTAATATTTTCATGTCATACAATGGGATATAATGTTTGAAAAGGAGAATTGGTAGACATCAAAGCACCTGCAGCCTGCAAGATCCAGGGCCATAAATCCATCTCTATTGACAGACTTTGGTAAGCTTCTCTCTAGATTGATATGCTAGTTGTAAATCATCAGTTCTTGTGCAGACTGCAGCAAAAGGGAAGATATAATATAAATGAGGTGCCAGTTCTTATGGCATTGGTTAATAAAAACTGTTCTGGTGCTTA